>NW_028123258.1:0-282981 GCF_965194805.1 Balaenoptera borealis
GTCAAGTGGGTGTAAATCGGCATAAACACAGAAGTGAAAAGCAGCTAAACCCCATTATAAAAGTCAATTACTTTTAAAAACCCGTGAAACAAAGACAGTGAAACAGAGAGAAATTCATACAGAATTCGTTCAGGGGCTGGTATGCCACCTTTATTGACCATCTCTAGACCCACAGCTGATTGAGATATAAGGGTGGACACTCTTCGGGCTGAGAGGTTTGGTGAGGTTGGGTGAGCAAACGCAGACCCTTTAAAGTAATACTGCGTGGTACCCATCCCATGGGTCCAAAATCTCCAGGTTCAAGGGCATCTTCCTACATCGAAAACATGCATGAGAAACCCAGAAGACGGTACACCGTGTGATCGGGAAAGGTTTCTAAAACGCACCTCATTTCTCATCTCCTTGTGCTCGGGCTCGCCATTACAGCCACTTTACTAGCAATCTCCCTCCTTGGAGAATCAGCACCTTTAACCTCCTGTTCCGAACAGGTTGCAATTTGTCCTGAGGATGAACGGGAAGAGGGGGAACCAATGAGAGACTAGGTCTAGGTGTGGGGACAGGCACAGGTCACTCTATTTTCCCATCAGGAAGAAGGATTAACCACAGGCTCAGCCTGCCGCCCGGAAGCAGAAGAGGGCCTGAAGCAATCCTGTGCTTTTGCGGCCAGCTCCCAAAAAAGCGAGTTGAAAAATCGAGCTCAGGGGCACTGCAATTCACAAACCTGCAGAGTTAGAAATGATAACTCTCGTCCACAAATATATTGAGGGAAGGCAACGAAGAGGATTTGAAAGCATAGCAGAATTGCAGGAAACAGATTTCAGGAGGTAGAGTCGAATCGCCTTTAAAGCACAGGAAAGGCGGCAAAACCTCGACCATGATGCCCTTGGCCAAAAAGGGCGTATGCGTTTTTTCCTGAATATATTCAGGAAAAAACGCATACGCCCTTTTTGGCCAACCAAGCAACCTGGAAAGGCAAATCAGCGCTACAAAGAAGTCTCGCTTCCCATCGGTCAAAAGGGCCATGCTGAATAAAGTGTCAAAACCAGAAATGCAGGACAGGCCATGGAGAAACGGGAGCCTTGCTACGCTGATGGGCGGGATGTAAATTGCCAACAGCCACTCTGGAGAAGTGTACGGTGTGTCCTGAAACATCTAAAACACTCAGCTTAGAGAGCATAGGGCACTTCCACTCATGGGCGTATAAATTGGGAAAACTAAAAATCAGCAAGACACAGGCACCCCAAAGTTTAGGGCTGCTCTGTTGACAAGAACCTCCACTTCGTTACACCTTAAATATCCCAGGAAAGAGAAAAATGGATAAGGAAGTTGTGGTCCTTATGTACAATGGCATATCACTCAGCCATGAAATTAACGTCATAAGGCTAGTAGCAGCATGATGAGAGGATTTAGGTACGACGATTCTAAGTGAAATAAGTCACACAGAAAAAGACACTTATCATAAGATATCACTTATAGAGGGAAAGTAAAAACCGCTACACTTGAACGGAATTACAAAACAGAACAGCGTCACACGTTTAGAAGACACACTATGGCTGCTTAACGGGAAAGGTGAGGTGGGGTGATGCATAAAACAAGGGTTTCAAATGAGCTCAGATACCGTTCCATAAACCCAATATGTAATAGACAAGACCTACTCCTTGCTCAGTGAACTGGATTCAACACCCCCTGTTCACCGCCCAAGAATATATCTGACTAGTAAGAATCTTAAAACCAATGTATTGATATCCCTCTGTAACTGAGTCAAGTGGGTGTAAACTGGCATAAACACAGCAGTGAAAAGCAGCTAAACCCCATTATAAAAATCAATTACTTTTAAAAACCCGTGAAACAAAGACAGTGAAATAGAGAGAAATTCTTACAAAATTCGTTCAGGGGCTGTGATGCCACCTGGATTGACCATCTCTAGACCCACAGCTGATTGAGAGATAAGGGTGGACACTCTTGGGGCTGAGAGGTTTGGTGAGGTTTGGTGAGCAAACGCAGACCCTTTAAAGTAGTACTGCGTGGTATCCATCCCATGGGTCCAAAATCTCCAGGTTCAAGGGCATCTTCCTACATTGAAAACATGCATGAGAAACCCAGAAGATGGTACACCGTGTGATCGGGAAAGGTTTCTAAAACGCACCTCATTTCTCATCTCCTTGTGCTCGGGTTGGCCATTCCAGCCGCTTTACTAGCAATCTCCCTCCTTTGAGAATCAGCACTTTTAACCTCCTGTTCCGTACAGGTTGCAATTTGTCCTGAGGATGAACGGGAAGAGGGGGAACCAATGAGAGACTAGGTCTAGGTGTGGGGACAGGCACAGGTCACTCTATTTTCCCATCAGGAAAAAGAATTAACCACAGGCTCAGCCTGCCGCCCGGAACCACAATAGGGCCTGAAGCAATCCTGCGCTTTTGCGGCCAGCTCCCAAGAAAGCGAGTTGAAAAATGGAGCTCAGGGGCACTGCAATTCACAAACCTGCAGAGTTAGAAATGATAACTCTCGTCCACAAATATATTGAGGGAAGGCAACGAAGAGGATTTGAAAGCAAGGCAGAATTGCAGGAAACAGATTTCAGGAGGTAGATTCAAATCGCCTTTAAAGCACAGGAAAAGCGGCAAAACCTCGACCATGATGCCCTTGGCCAAAAAGGGCGTATGCGTTTTTTCCTGAATATATTCAGGAAAAAACGCATACGCCCTTTTTGGCCAACCAAGCAACCTGGAAAGGCAAATCAGCGCTACAAAGAAGTCTCGCTTCCCATCGGTCAAAAGGGCCATGCTGAATAAAGTGTCAAAACCAGAAATGCAGGACAGGCCATGGAGAAACGGGAGCCTTGCTACGCTGATGGGCGGGATTTAAATTGCCAACAGCCACTCTGGAGAAGTGTACGGTGTGTCCTGAAACATCTAAAAAACTCAGATTAGAGAGCATAGGGCACTTCCACTCATGGGCGTATAAATTGGGAAAACTAAAAATCAGCAAGACACAGGCACCCCAAAGTTTAGGGCTGCTCTGTTGACAAGAACCTCCACTTCGTTACACCTTAAATATCCCAGGAAAGAGAAAAATGGATAAAGAAGTTGTGGTCCATATGTATAATGGCATATCACTCAGCAATGAAATCAACATCATCAGGCTAGTAGCAGCATGATGAGAAGATTTAGGTACGACGATTCTAAGTGAAATAAGTCACACAGAAAAAGACACTTATCATAAGATATCACTTAGAGAGGGAATGTAAAAACCGCTACACTTGAACTGAATTACAAAACAGAACAGCGTCACACGTTTAGAAGACACACTATGGCTGCTTAACGGGAAAGGTGAGGTGGGGTGATGCATAAAACAAGGGTTTCAAATGAGCTCAGATACCATTCCATAAACCCAATATGTAATAGACAAGACCTACTCCTTGCTCAGTGAACTGGACTCAACACCCCCTGTTCACCGCCCAAGAATATATCTGACTAGTAAGACTCTTAAAACCAATGTATTGATATCCCTCTGTAAGTGAGTCAAGTGGGTGTAAACCGGCATAAACACAGCAGTGAAAAGCAGCTAAACCCCATTATAAAAATCAATTACTTTTAAAAATCCGTGAAACAAAGACAGTGAAAGAGAGAGAAATTCTTACAAAATTCGTTCAGGGGCTGTGATGCCACCTGGATTGACCATCTCTAGACCCACAGCTGATTGAGACATAAGGGTGGACACTCTTCGGGCTGAGAGGTTTGGTGAGGTTGGGTGAGCAAACGCAGACCCTTTAAAGTAATACTGCGTGGTACCCATCCCATGGGTCCAAAATCTCCAGGTTCAAGGGCATCTTCCTACATCGAAAACATGCATGAGAAACCCAGAAGACGGTACACCGTGTGATCGGGAAAGGTTTCTAAAACGCACCTCATTTCTCATCTCCTTGTGCTCGGGCTCGCCATTCCAGCCGCTTTACTAGCAATCTCCCTCCTTGGAGAATGAGCACCTTTAACCTCCTGTTCTGTACAGGTTGCAAATTTGTCCTGAGGATGAACGGGAAGAGGGGGAATCAATGAGAGACTAGGTCTAGGTGTGGGGACAGGCACAGGTCACTCTATTTTCCCATCAGGAAGAAGAATTAACCACAGGCTCAGCCTGCCGCCCGGAACCACAATAGGGCCTGAAGCAATCCTGCGCTTTTGCGGCCAGCTCCCAAGAAAGCGAGTTGAAAAATGGAGCTCAGGGGCACTGCAATTCACAAACCTGCAAAGTTAGAAATGATAACTCTCGTCCACAAAAATATTGAGGGAAGGCAACGAAGAGGATTTGAAAGCAAGGCAGAATTGCAGGAAACAGATTTCAGGAGGTAGAGTCGAATCGCCTTTAAAGCACAGGAAAGGCGGCAAAACCTCGACAATGATGCCCTTGGCCAAAAAGGGCGTATGCGTTTTTTCCTGAATATATTCAGGAAAAAACGCATACGCCCTTTTTGGCCAACCAAGCAACCTGGAAAGGCAAAACAGCGCTACAAAGAAGTCTCGCTTCCCATCGGTCAAAAGGGCCATGCTGAATAAAGTGTCAAAACCAGAAATGTAGGACAGGCCATGGAGAAACGGGAGCCTTGCTACGCTGATGGGCGGGATGTAAATTGCCAACAGCCACTCTGGAGAAGTGTACGGTGTGTCCTGAAACATCTAAAAAACTCAGCTTAGAGAGCATAGGGCACTTCCACTCATGGGCGTATAAATTGGGAAAACTAAAAATCAGCAAGACACAGGCACCCCAAAGTTTAGGGCTGCTCTGTTGACAAGAACCTCCACTTCGTTACACCTTAAATATCCCAGGAAAGAGAAAAATGGATAAGGAAGTTGTGGTCCTTATGTACAATGGCATATCACTCAGCCATGAAATTAACGTCATAAGGCTAGTAGCAGCATGATGAGAGGTTTTAGGTACGACGATTCTAAGTGAAATAAGTCACACAGAAAAAGACACTTATGATAAGATATCACTTAGAGAGGGAATGTAAAAACCGCTACACTTGAACTGAATTACAAAACAGAACAGCGTCACACGTTTAGAAGACACACTATGGCTGCTTAACGGGAAAGGTGAGGTGGTGTGATGCATGAAACAAGGGTTTCAAATTAGCTCAGATACCGTTCCATAAACCCAATATGTAATAGACAAGACCTACTCCTTGCTCAGTGAACTGGACTCAACACCCCCTGTTCAACGCCCAAGAATATATCTGACTAGTAAGAATCTTAAAACCAATGTATTGATATCCCTCTGTAAGTGAGTCAAGTGGGTGTAAACCGGCATAAACACAGCAGTGAAAAGCAGCTAAACCCCGTTATAAAAATCAATTACTTTTAAAAACCCGTGAAACTAAGACAGTGAAGAGAGAGAAATTCTTACAAAATTCGTTCAGGGGCTGTGATGCCACCTGGATTGACAATCTCTAGACCCACAGCTGATTGAGACATAAGGGTGGACACTCTTGGGGCTGAGAGGTTTGGTGAGGTTGGGTGAGCAAACGCAGACCCTTTAAAGTAATACTGCGTGGTACCCATCCCATGGGTCCAAAATCTCCAGGTTCAAGGGCATCTTCCTACATCGAAAACATGCATGAGAAACCCAGAAGATGGTACACCGTGTGATCGGGAAAGGTTTCTAAAACGCACCTCATTTCTCATCTCCTTGTGCTCGGGCTCGCCATTCCAGCCACTTTACTAGCAATCTCCCTCCTTGGAGAATGAGCACCTTTAACCTCCTGTTCTATACAGGTTGCAAATTTGTCCTGAGGATGAACGGGAAGAGGGGGAACCAATGAGAGACTAGGTCTAGGTGTGGGGACAGGCACAGGTCACTCTATTTTCCCATCAGGAAGAAGAATTAACCACAGGCTCAGCCTGCCGCCCGGAACCACAATAGGGCCTGAAGCAATCCTGCGCTTTTGCGGCCAGCTCCCAAGAAAGCGAGTTGAAAAATGGAGCTCAGGGGCACTGCAATTCACAAACCTGCAAAGTTAGAAATGATAACTCTCGTCCACAAAAATATTGAGGGAAGGCAACGAAGAGGATTTGAAAGCAAGGCAGAATTGCAGGAAACAGATTTCAGGAGGTAGAGTCGAATCGCCTTTAAAGCACAGGAAAGGCGGCAAAACCTCGACAATGATGCCCTTGGCCAAAAAGGGCGTATGCGTTTTTTCCTGAATATATTCAGGAAAAAACGCATACGCCCTTTTTGGCCAACCAAGCAACCTGGAAAGGCAAATCAGCGCTACAAAGAAGTCTCGCTTCCCATCGGTCAAAAGGGCCATGCTGAATAAAGTGTCAAAACCAGAAATGCAGGACAGGCCATGGAGAAACGGGAGCCTTGCTACGCTGATGGGCGGGATGTAAATTGCCAACAGCCACTCTGGAGAAGTGTACGGTGTGTCCTGAAACATCTAAAAAACTCAGCTTAGAGAGCATAGGGCACTTCCACTCATGGGCGTATAAATTGGGAAAACTAAAAATCAGCAAGACACAGGCACCCCAAAGTTTAGGGCTGCTCTGTTGACAAGAACCTCCACTTCGTTACACCTTAAATATCCCAGGAAAGAGAAAAATGGATAAAGAAGTTGTGGTCCATATGTATAATGGCATATCACTCAGCAATGAAATCAACATCATAAGGCTAGTAGCAGCATGATGAGAAGATTTAGGTACGACGATTCTAAGTGAAATAAGTCACACAGAAAAAGACACTTATCATAAGATATCACTTAGAGAGGGAATGTAAAAACCGCTACACTTGAACTGAATTACAAAACAGAACAGCGTCACACGTTTAGAAGACACACTATGGCTGCTTAACGGGAAAGGTGAGGTGGGGTGATGCATAAAACAAGGGTTTCAAATGAGCTCAGATACCGTTCCATAAACCCAATATGTAATAGACAAGACCTACTCCTTGCTCAGTGAACTGGACTCAACACCCCCTGTTCACCGCCCAAGAATATATCTGACTAGTAAGAATCTTAAAACCAATGTATTGATATCCCTCTGTAAGTGAGTCAAGTGGGTGTAAAGCGGCATAAACAGCAGTGAAAAGCAGCTAAACCCCATTATAAAAATCAATTACTTTTAAAAACCCGTGAAACAAAGACAGTGAAAGAGAGAGAAATTCTTACAAAATTCGTTCAGGGGCTGTGATGCCACCTGGATTGACCATCTCTAGACCCACAGCTGATTGAGACATAAGGGTGGACACTCTTGGGGCTGAGAGGTTTAGTGAGGTTGGGTGAGCAAACGCAGACCCTTTAAAGTAGTACTGCGTGGTATCCATCCCATGGGTCCAAAATCTCCAGGTTCAAGGGCATCTTCCTACATCGAAAACATGCATGAGAAACCCAGAAGATGGTACACCGTGTGATCGGGAAAGGTTTCTAAAACGCACCTCATTTCTCATCTCCTTGTGCTCGGGTTGGCCATTACAGCCGCTTTACTAGCAATCTCCCTCCTTTGAGAATCAGCACTTTTAACCTCCTGTTCCGTACAGGTTGCAATTTGTCCTGAGGATGAACGGGAAGAGGGGGAACCAATGAGAGACTAGGTCTAGGTGTGGGGACAGGCACAGGTCACTCTATTTTCCCATCAGGAAGAAGAATTAACCACAGGCTCAGCCTGCCGCCCGGAACCACAATAGGGCCTGAAGCAATCCTGCGCTTTTGCGGCCAGCTCCCAAGAAAGCGAGTTGAAAAATGGAGCTCAGGGGCACTGCAATTCACAAACCTGCAGAGTTAGAAATGATAACTCTCGTCCACAAATATATTGAGGGAAGGCAACGAAGAGGATTTGAAAGCAAGGCAGAATTGCAGGAAACAGATTTCAGGAGGTAGATTCGAATCGCCTTTAAAGCACAGGAAAAGCGGCAAAACCTCGACCATGATGCCCTTGGCCAAAAAGGGCGTATGCGTTTTTTCCTGAATATATTCAGGAAAAAACGCATACGCCCTTTTTGGCCAACCAAGCAACCTGGAAAGGCAAATCAGCGCTACAAAGAAGTCTCGCTTCCCATCGGTCAAAAGGGCCATGCTGAATAAAGTGTCAAAACCAGAAATGCAGGACAGGCCATGGAGAAACGGGAGCCTTGCTACGCTGATGGGCGGGATGTAAATTGCCAACAGCCACTCTGGAGAAGTGTACGGTGTGTCCTGAAACATCTAAAAAACTCAGATTAGAGAGCATAGGGCACTTCCACTCATGGGCGTATAAATTGGGAAAACTAAAAATCAGCAAGACACAGGCACCCCAAAGTTTAGGGCTGCTCTGTTGACAAGAACCTCCACTTCGTTACACCTTAAATATCCCAGGAAAGAGAAAAATGGATAAAGAAGTTGTGGTCCATATGTATAATGGCATATCACTCAGCAATGAAATCAACATCATAAGGCTAGTAGCAGCATGATGAGAAGATTTAGGTACGACGATTCTAAGTGAAATAAGTCACACAGAAAAAGACACTTATCATAAGATATCACTTAGAGAGGGAATGTAAAAACCGCTACACTTGAACTGAATTACAAAACAGAACAGCGTCACACGTTTAGAAGACACACTATGGCTGCTTAACGGGAAAGGTGAGGTGGGGTGATGCATAAAACAAGGGTTGCAAATTAGCTCAGATACTCTTCCATAAACCCAATATGTAACAGACAAGACCTACTCCTTGCTCAGTGAACTGGATTCAACACCCCCTGTTCACCGCCCAAGAATATATCTGACTAGTAAGACTCTTAAAACCAATGTATTGATATCTCTCTGTAAGTGAGTCAAGTGGGTGTAAAGCGGCATAAACACAGCAGTGAAAAGCAGCTAAACCCCATTATAAAAATCAATTACTTTTAAAAACCCGTGAAACAAAGACAGTGAAAGAGAGAGAAATTCATACAGAATTCGTTCAGGGGCTGGGATGCCACCTTTATTAACCATCTCTAGACCCACAGCTGATTGAGACATAAGGGTGGACACTCTTGGGGCTGAGAGGTTTGGTGAGGTTGGGTGAGCAAACGCAGACCCTTTAAAGTAATACTGCGTGGTACCCATCCCATGGGTCCAAAATCTCCAGGTTCAAGGGCATCTTCCTACATCGAAAACATGCATGAGAAACCCAGAAGATGGTACACCGTGTGATCGGGAAAGGTTTCTAAAACGCACCTCATTTCTCATCTGCTTGTGCTCGGGCTCGCCATTCCAGCCGCTTTACTAGCAATCTCCCTCCTTGGAGAATGAGCACCTTTAACCTCCTGTTCTGTACAGGTTGCAAATTTGTCCTGAGGATAAACGGGAAGAGGGGGAACCAATGAGAGACTAGGTCTAGGTGTGGGGACAGGCACAGGTCACTCTATTTTCCCATCAGGAAGAAGGATTAACCACAGGCTCAGCCTGCCGCCCGGAAGCAGAACAGGGCCTGAAGCAATCCTGTGCTTTTGCGGCCAGCTCCCAAAAAAGCGAGTTGAAAAATGGAGCTCAGGGGCACTGCAATTCACAAACCTGCAGAGTTATAAATGGTAACTCTCGTCCACAAATATATTGAGGGAAGGCAACGAAGAGGATTTGAAAGCATAGCAGAATTGCAGGAAACTGATTTCAGGAGGTAGAGTCGAATCGCGTTTAAAGCACAGGAAAAGCGGCAAAACCTCGACAATGATGCCCTTGGCCAAAAAGGGCGTATGCGTTTTTTCCTGAATATATTCAGGAAAAAACGCATACGCCCTTTTTGGCCAACCAAGCAACCTGGAAAGGCAAATCAGCGCTACAAAGAAGTCTCGCTTCCCATCGGTCAAAAGGGCCATGCTGAATAAAGTGTCAAAACCAGAAATGCAGGACAGGCCATGGAGAAACGGGAGCCTTGCTACGCTGATGGGCGGGATGTAAATTGCCAACAGCCACTCTGGAGAAGTGTACGGTGTGTCCTGAAACACCTAAAAAACTCAGCTTAGAGAGCATAGGGCACTTCCACTCATGGGCGTATAAATTGGGAAAACTAAAAATCAGCAAGACACAGGCACCCCAAAGTTTAGGGCTGCTCTGTTGACAAGAACCTCCACTTCATTACACCTTAAATATCCCAGGAAAGAGAAAAATGGATAAAGAAGTTGTGGTCCTTATGTACAATGGAATATCACTCAGGCATGAAATCAACGTCATAAGGCTGGTAGCAGCATGATGAGTGGATTTAGGTACGACGATTCTAAGTGAAATAAGTCACAGAGAAAGACACTTATCGTAAGATATCACTTATAGAGGGAATGTAAAATCCGCTACAGTTGAACTGAATTACAAAACAGAACAGCGTCACACGTTTAGAAAACACACTATGGCTGCTTAACGGGAAAGGTGAGGTGGGGTGATGCATAAAACAAGGGTATCAAATTAGCTCAGATACTGTTCCATAAACCCAATATGTAACAGACAAGACCTACTCCTTGCTCAGTGAACTGGACTCAACACCCCCTGTTCACCGCCCAAGAATATATCTGACTAGTAAGACTCTTAAAACCAATGTATTGTTATCTCTCTGTAAGTGAGTCAAGTGGGTGTAAAGCGGCATAAACACAGAAGTGAAAAGCAGCTAAACCCCATTATAAAAGTCAATTACTTTTAAAAACCCGTGAAACAAAGACAGTGAAACAGAGAGAAATTCATACAGAATTCGTTCAGGGGCTGGTATGCCACCTTTATTGACCATCTCTAGACCCACAGCTGATTGAGATATAAGGGTGGACACTCTTCGGGCTGAGAGGTTTGGTGAGGTTGGGTGAGCAAACGCAGACCCTTTAAAGTAATACTGCGTGGTACCCATCCCATGGGTCCAAAATCTCCAGGTTCAAGGGCATCTTCCTACATCGAAAACATGCATGAGAAACCCAGAAGACGGTACACCGTGTGATCGGGAAAGGTTTCTAAAACGCACCTCATTTCTCATCTCCTTGTGCTCGGGCTCGCCATTACAGCCACTTTACTAGCAATCTCCCTCCTTGGAGAATCAGCACCTTTAACCTCCTGTTCCGAACAGGTTGCAATTTGTCCTGAGGATGAACGGGAAGAGGGGGAACCAATGAGAGACTAGGTCTAGGTGTGGGGACAGGCACAGGTCACTCTATTTTCCCATCAGGAAGAAGGATTAACCACAGGCTCAGCCTGCCGCCCGGAAGCAGAAGAGGGCCTGAAGCAATCCTGTGCTTTTGCGGCCAGCTCCCAAAAAAGCGAGTTGAAAAATCGAGCTCAGGGGCACTGCAATTCACAAACCTGCAGAGTTAGAAATGATAACTCTCGTCCACAAATATATTGAGGGAAGGCAACGAAGAGGATTTGAAAGCATAGCAGAATTGCAGGAAACAGATTTCAGGAGGTAGAGTCGAATCGCCTTTAAAGCACAGGAAAGGCGGCAAAACCTCGACAATGATGCCCTTGGCCAAAAAGGGCGTATGCGTTTTTTCCTGAATATATTCAGGAAAAAACGCATACGCCCTTTTTGGCCAACCAAGCAACCTGGAAAGGCAAATCAGTGCTACAAAGAAGTCTCGCTTCCCATCGGTCAAAAGGGCCATGCTGAATAAAGTGTCAAAACCAGAAATGCAGGACAGGCCATGGAGAAACGGGAGCCTTGCTACGCTGATGGGCGGGATGTAAATTGCCAACAGCCACTCTGGAGAAGTGTACGGTGTGTCCTGAAACATCTAAAACACTCAGCTTAGAGAGCATAGGGCACTTCCACTCATGGGCGTATAAATTGGGAAAACTAAAAATCAGCAAGACACAGGCACCCCAAAGTTTAGGGCTGCTCTGTTGACAAGAACCTCCACTTCGTTACACCTTAAATATCCCAGGAAAGAGAAAAATGGATAAGGAAGTTGTGGTCCTTATGTACAATGGCATATCACTCAGCCATGAAATTAACGTCATAAGGCTAGTAGCAGCATGATGAGAGGATTTAGGTACGACGATTCTAAGTGAAATAAGTCACACAGAAAAAGACACTTATCATAAGATATCACTTATAGAGGGAATGTAAAAACCGCTACACTTGAACGGAATTACAAAACAGAACAGCGTCACACGTTTAGAAGACACACTATGGCTGCTTAACGGGAAAGGTGAGGTGGGGTGATGCATAAAACAAGGGTTTCAAATGAGCTCAGATACCGTTCCATAAACCCAATATGTAATAGACAAGACCTACTCCTTGCTCAGTGAACTGGATTCAACACCCCCTGTTCACCGCCCAAGAATATATCTGACTAGTAAGAATCTTAAAACCAATGTATTGATATCCCTCTGTAACTGAGTCAAGTGGGTGTAAACTGGCATAAACACAGCAGTGAAAAGCAGCTAAACCCCATTATAAAAATCAATTACTTTTAAAAACCCGTGAAACAAAGACAGTGAAATAGAGAGAAATTCTTACAAAATTCGTTCAGGGGCTGTGATGCCACCTGGATTGACCATCTCTAGACCCACAGCTGATTGAGTGATAAGGGTGGACACTCTTGGGGCTGAGAGGTTTGGTGAGGTTTGGTGAGCAAACGCAGACCCTTTAAAGTAGTACTGCGTGGTATCCATCCCATGGGTCCAAAATCTCCAGGTTCAAGGGCATCTTCCTACATTGAAAACATGCATGAGAAACCCAGAAGATGGTACACCGTGTGATCGGGAAAGGTTTCTAAAACGCACCTCATTTCTCATCTCCTTGTGCTCGGGTTGGCCATTACAGCCGCTTTACTAGCAATCTCCCTCCTTTGAGAATCAGCACTTTTAACCTCCTGTTCCGTACAGGTTGCAATTTGTCCTGAGGATGAACGGGAAGAGGGGGAACCAATGAGAGACTAGGTCTAGGTGTGGGGACAGGCACAGGTCACTCTATTTTCCCATCAGGAAGAAGAATTAACCACAGGCTCAGCCTGCCGCCCGGAACCACAATAGGGCCTGAAGCAATCCTGCGCTTTTGCGGCCAGCTCCCAAGAAAGCGAGTTGAAAAATGGAGCTCAGGGGCACTGCAATTCACAAACCTGCAGAGTTAGAAATGATAACTCTCGTCCACAAATATATTGAGGGAAGGCAACGAAGAGGATTTGAAAGCAAGGCAGAATTGCAGGAAACAGATTTCAGGAGGTAGATTCAAATCGCCTTTAAAGCACAGGAAAAGCGGCAAAACCTCGACCATGATGCCCTTGGCCAAAAAGGGCGTATGCGTTTTTTCCTGAATATATTCAGGAAAAAACGCATACGCCCTTTTTGGCCAACCAAGCAACCTGGAAAGGCAAATCAGCGCTACAAAGAAGTCTCGCTTCCCATCGGTCAAAAGGGCCATGCTGAATAAAGTGTCAAAACCAGAAATGCAGGACAGGCCATGGAGAAACGGGAGCCTTGCTACGCTGATGGGCGGGATTTAAATTGCCAACAGCCACTCTGGAGAAGTGTACGGTGTGTCCTGAAACATCTAAAAAACTCAGATTAGAGAGCATAGGGCACTTCCACTCATGGGCGTATAAATTGGGAAAACTAAAAATCAGCAAGACACAGGCACCCCAAAGTTTAGGGCTGCTCTGTTGACAAGAACCTCCACTTCGTTACACCTTAAATATCCCAGGAAAGAGAAAAATGGATAAAGAAGTTGTGGTCCATATGTATAATGGCATATCACTCAGCAATGAAATCAACATCATCAGGCTAGTAGCAGCATGATGAGAAGATTTAGGTACGACGATTCTAAGTGAAATAAGTCACACAGAAAAAGACACTTATCATAAGATATCACTTAGAGAGGGAATGTAAAAACCGCTACACTTGAACTGAATTACAAAACAGAACAGCGTCACACGTTTAGAAGACACACTATGGCTGCTTAACGGGAAAGGTGAGGTGGGGTGATGCATAAAACAAGGGTTTCAAATGAGCTCAGATACCATTCCATAAACCCAATATGTAATAGACAAGACCTACTCCTTGCTCAGTGAACTGGACTCAACACCCCCTGTTCACCGCCCAAGAATATATCTGACTAGTAAGACTCTTAAAACCAATTTATTGATATCCCTCTGTAAGTGAGTCAAGTGGGTGTAAACCGGCATAAACACAGCAGTGAAAAGCAGCTAAACCCCATTATAAAAATCAATTACTTTTAAAAATCCGTGAAACAAAGACAGTGAAAGAGAGAGAAATTCTTACAAAATTCGTTCAGGGGCTGTGATGCCACCTGGATTGACCATCTCTAGACCCACAGCTGATTGAGACATAAGGGTGGACACTCTTCGGGCTGAGAGGTTTGGTGAGGTTGGGTGAGCAAACGCAGACCCTTTAAAGTAATACTGCGTGGTACCCATCCCATGGGTCCAAAATCTCCAGGTTCAAGGGCATCTTCCTACATCGAAAACATGCATGAGAAACCCAGAAGACGGTACACCGTGTGATCGGGAAAGGTTTCTAAAACGCACCTCATTTCTCATCTCCTTGTGCTCGGGCTCGCCATTCCAGCCGCTTTACTAGCAATCTCCCTCCTTGGAGAATGAGCACCTTTAACCTCCTGTTCTGTACAGGTTGCAAATTTGTCCTGAGGATGAACGGGAAGAGGGGGAACCAATGAGAGACTAGGTCTAGGTGTGGGGACAGGCACAGGTCACTCTATTTTCCCATCAGGAAGAAGAATTAACCACAGGCTCAGCCTGCCGCCCGGAACCACAATAGGGCCTGAAGCAATCCTGCGCTTTTGCGGCCAGCTCCCAAGAAAGCGAGTTGAAAAATGGAGCTCAGGGGCACTGCAATTCACAAACCTGCAAAGTTAGAAATGATAACTCTCGTCCACAAAAATATTGAGGGAAGGCAACGAAGAGGATTTGAAAGCAAGGCAGAATTGCAGGAAACAGATTTCAGGAGGTAGAGTCGAATCGCCTTTAAAGCACAGGAAAGGCGGCAAAACCTCGACAATGATGCCCTTGGCCAAAAAGGGCGTATGCGTTTTTTCCTGAATATATTCAGGAAAAAACGCATACGCCCTTTTTGGCCAACCAAGCAACCTGGAAAGGCAAAACAGCGCTACAAAGAAGTCTCGCTTCCCATCGGTCAAAAGGGCCATGCTGAATAAAGTGTCAAAACCAGAAATGTAGGACAGGCCATGGAGAAACGGGAGCCTTGCTACGCTGATGGGCGGGATGTAAATTGCCAACAGCCACTCTGGAGAAGTGTACGGTGTGTCCTGAAACATCTAAAAAACTCAGCTTAGAGAGCATAGGGCACTTCCACTCATGGGCGTATAAATTGGGAAAACTAAAAATCAGCAAGACACAGGCACCCCAAAGTTTAGGGCTGCTCTGTTGACAAGAACCTCCACTTCGTTACACCTTAAATATCCCAGGAAAGAGAAAAATGGATAAGGAAGTTGTGGTCCTTATGTACAATGGCATATCACTCAGCCATGAAATTAACGTCATAAGGCTAGTAGCAGCATGATGAGAGGTTTTAGGTACGACGATTCTAAGTGAAATAAGTCACACAGAAAAAGACACTTATGATAAGATATCACTTAGAGAGGGAATGTAAAAACCGCTACACTTGAACTGAATTACAAAACAGAACAGCGTCACACGTTTAGAAGACACACTATGGCTGCTTAACGGGAAAGGTGAGGTGGTGTGATGCATAAAACAAGGGTTTCAAATTAGCTCAGATACCATTCCATAAACCCAATATGTAATAGACAAGACCTACTCCTTGCTCAGTGAACTGGACTCAACACCCCCTGTTCAACGCCCAAGAATATATCTGACTAGTAAGAATCTTAAAACCAATGTATTGATATCCCTCTGTAAGTGAGTCAAGTGGGTGTAAACCGGCATAAACACAGCAGTGAAAAGCAGCTAAACCCCGTTATAAAAATCAATTACTTTTAAAAACCCGTGAAACTAAGACAGTGAAGAGAGAGAAATTCTTACAAAATTCGTTCAGGGGCTGTGATGCCACCTGGATTGACAATCTCTAGACCCACAGCTGATTGAGACATAAGGGTGGACACTCTTGGGGCTGAGAGGTTTGGTGAGGTTGGGTGAGCAAACGCAGACCCTTTAAAGTAATACTGCGTGGTACCCATCCCATGGGTCCAAAATCTCCAGGTTCAAGGGCATCTTCCTACATCGAAAACATGCATGAGAAACCCAGAAGATGGTACACCGTGTGATCGGGAAAGGTTTCTAAAACGCACCTCATTTCTCATCTCCTTGTGCTCGGGCTCGCCATTCCAGCCACTTTACTAGCAATCTCCCTCCTTGGAGAATGAGCACCTTTAACCTCCTGTTCTGTACAGGTTGCAAATTTGTCCTGAGGATGAACGGGAAGAGGGGGAACCAATGAGAGACTAGGTCTAGGTGTGGGGACAGGCACAGGTCACTCTATTTTCCCATCAGGAAGAAGAATTAACCACAGGCTCAGCCTGCCCCCCGGAACCACAATAGGGCCTGAAGCAATCCTGCGCTTTTGCGGCCAGCTCCCAAGAAAGCGAGTTGAAAAATGGAGCTCAGGGGCACTGCAATTCACAAACCTGCAGAGTTAGAAATGATAACTCTCGTCCACAAATATATTGAGGGAAGGCAACAAAGAGGAATTGAAAGCAAGGCAGAATTGCAGGAAACAGATTTCAGGAGGTAGATTCGAATCGCCTTTAAAGCACAGGAAAAGCGGCAAAACCTCGACCATGATGCCCTTGGCCAAAAAGGGCGTATGCGTTTTTTCCTGAATATATTCAGGAAAAAACGCATACGCCCTTTTTGGCCAACCAAGCAACCTGGAAAGGCAAATCAGCGCTACAAAGCAGTCTCGCTTCCCATCGGTCAAAAGGGCCATGCTGAATAAAGTGTCAAAACCAGAAATGCAGGACAGGCCATGGAGAAACGGGAGCCTTGCTACGCTGATGGGCGGGATGTAAATTGCCAACAGCCACTCTGGAGAAGTGTACGGTGTGTCCTGAAACATCTAAAACACTCAGCTTAGAGAGCATAGGGCACTTCCACTCATGGGCGTATAAATTGGGAAAACTAAAAATCAGCAAGACACAGGCACCCCAAAGTTTAGGGCTGCTCTGTTGACAAGAACCTCCACTTCGTTACACCTTAAATATCCCAGGAAAGAGAAAAATGGATAAGGAAGTTGTGGTCCTTATGTACAATGGCATATCACTCAGCCATGAAATTAACGTCATAAGGCTAGTAGCAGCATGATGAGAGGTTTTAGGTACGATGATTCTAAGTGAAATAAGTCACACAGAAAAAGACACTTATCATAAGATATCACTTAGAGAGGGAATGTAAAAACCGCTACACTTGAACTGAATTACAAAACAGAACAGCGTCACACGTTTAGAAGACACACTATGGCTGCTTAACGGGAAAGGTGAGGTGGTGTGATGCATAAAACAAGGGTTTCAAATTAGCTCAGATACCGTTCCATAAACCCAATATGTAATAGACAAGACCTACTCCTTGCTCAGTGAACTGGACTCAACACCCCCTGTTCAACGCCCAAGAATATATCTGACTAGTAAGAATCTTAAAACCAATGTATTGATATCCCTCTGTAAGTGAGTCAAGTGGGTGTAAACCGGCATAAACACAGCAGTGAAAAGCAGCTAAACCCCGTTATAAAAATCAATTACTTTTAAAAACCCGTGAAACTAAGACAGTGAAGAGAGAGAAATTCTTACAAAATTCGTTCAGGGGCTGTGATGCCACCTGGATTGACAATCTCTAGACCCACAGCTGATTGAGACATAAGGGTGGACACTCTTGGGGCTGAGAGGTTTGGTGAGGTTGGGTGAGCAAACGCAGACCCTTTAAAGTAATACTGCGTGGTACCCATCCCATGGGTCCAAAATCTCCAGGTTCAAGGGCATCTTCCTACATCGAAAACATGCATGAGAAACCCAGAAGATGGTACACCGTGTGATCGGGAAAGGTTTCTAAAACGCACCTCATTTCTCATCTCCTTGTGCTCGGGCTCGCCATTCCAGCCGCTTTACTAGCAATCTCCCTCCTTGGAGAATGAGCACCTTTAACCTCCTGTTCTGTACAGGTTGCAAATTTGTCCTGAGGATGAACGGGAAGAGGGGGAACCAATGAGAGACTAGGTCTAGGTGTGGGGACAGGCACAGGTCACTCTATTTTCCCATCAGGAAGAAGAATTAACCACAGGCTCAGCCTGCCGCCCGGAACCACAATAGGGCCTGAAGCAATCCTGCGCTTTTGCGGCCAGCTCCCAAGAAAGCGAGTTGAAAAATGGAGCTCAGGGGCACTGCAATTCACAAACCTGCAGAGTTAGAAATGATAACTCTCGTCCACAAATATATTGAGGGAAGGCAACAAAGAGGATTTGAAAGCAAGGCAGAATTGCAGGAAACAGATTTCAGGAGGTAGATTCGAATCGCCTTTAAAGCACAGGAAAAGCGGCAAAACCTCGACCATGATGCCCTTGGCCAAAAAGGGCGTATGCGTTTTTTCCTGAATATATTCAGGAAAAAACGCATACGCCCTTTTTGGCCAACCAAGCAACCTGGAAAGGCAAATCAGCGCTACAAAGCAGTCTCGCTTCCCATCGGTCAAAAGGGCCATGCTGAATAAAGTGTCAAAACCAGAAATGCAGGACAGGCCATGGAGAAACGGGAGCCTTGCTACGCTGATGGGCGGGATTTAAATTGCCAACAGCCACTCTGGAGAGGTGTACGGTGTGTCCTGAAACATCTAAAACACTCAGCTTAGAGAGCATAGGGCACTTCCACTCATGGGCGTATAAATTGGGAAAACTAAAAATCAGCAAGACACAGGCACCCCAAAGTTTAGGGCTGCTCTGATGACAAGAACCTCCACTTCATTACACCTTAAATATCCCAGGAAAGAGAAAAATGGATAAAGAAGTTGTGGTCCTTATGTACAATGGAATATCACTCAGGCATGAAATCAACATCATAAGGCTAGTAGCAGCATGATGAGAAGATTTAGGTACGACGATTCTAAGTGAAATAAGTCACACAGAAAAAGGCACTTATCATAAGATATCACTTATAGAGGGAATGTAAAAACCGCTACACTTGAACTGAATTACAAAACAGAACAGCGTCACACGTTTAGAAAACACACTATGGCTGCTTAACGGGAAAGGTGAGGTGGGGTGATGCATAACACAAGGGTTTCAAATTAGCTCAGATACTGTTCCATAAACCCAATATGTAATAGACAAGACCTACTCCTTGCTCAGTGAACTGGACTCAACACCCCCTGTTCACCGCCCAAGAATATATCTGACTAGTAAGAATCTTAAAACCAATGTATTGATATCCCTCTGTAAGTGAGTCAAGTGGGTGTAAACCGGCATAAACACAGCAGTGAAAAGCAGCTAAACCCCGTTATAAAAATCAATTACTTTTAAAAACCCGTGAAACTAAGACAGTGAAGAGAGAGAAATTCTTACAAAATTCGTTCAGGGGCTGTGATGCCACCTGGATTGACCATCTCTAGACCCACAGCTGATTGAGACATAAGGGTGGACACTCTTGGGGCTGAGAGGTTTGGTGAGGTTGGGTGAGCAAACACAGACCCTTTAAAGTAATACTGCGTGGTATCCATCCCATGGGTCCAAAATCTCCAGGTTCAAGGGCATCTTCCTACATCGAAAACATGCATGAGAAACCCAGAAGATGGTACACCGTGTGATCGGGAAAGGTTTCTAAAACGCACCTCATTTCTCATCTCCTTGTGCTCGGGTTGGCCATTACAGCCGCTTTACTAGCAATCTCTCTCCTTTGAGAATCAGCACCTTTAACCTCCTGTTCCGTACAGGTTGCAATTTGTCCTGAGGATGAACGGGAAGAGGGGTAACCAATGAGAGACTAGGTCTAGGTGTGGGGACAGGCACAGGTCACTCTATTTTCCCATCAGGAAGAAGGATTAACCACAGGCTCAGCCTGCCGCCCGGAAGCAGAACAGGGCCTGAAGCAATCCTGTGCTTTTGCGGCCAGCTCCCAAAAAAGCGAGTTGAAAAATGGAGCTCAGGGGCACTGCAATTCACAAACCTGCAGAGTTATAAATGGTAACTCTCGTCCACAAATATATTGAGGGAAGGCAACGAAGAGGATTTGAAAGCATAGCAGAATTGCAGGAAACTGATTTCAGGAGGTAGAGTCGAATCGCCTTTAAAGCACAGGAAAAGCGGCAAAACCTCGACAATGATGCCCTTGGCCAAAAAGGGCGTATGCGTTTTTTCCTGAATATATTCAGGAAAAAACGCATACGCCCTTTTTGGCCAACCAAGCAACCTGGAAAGGCAAATCAGCGCTACAAAGCAGTCTCGCTTCCCATCGGTCAAAAGGGCCATGCTGAATAAAGTGTCAAAACCAGAAATGCAGGACAGGCCATGGAGAAACGGGAGCCTTGCTACGCTGATGGGCGGGATGTAAATTGCCAACAGCCACTCTGGAGAAGTGTACGGTGTGTCCTGAAACACCTAAAAAACTCAGCTTAGAGAGCATAGGGCACTTCCACTCATGGGCGTATAAATTGGGAAAACTAAAAATCAGCAAGACACAGGCACCCCAAAGTTTAGGGCTGCTCTGTTGACAAGAACCTCCACTTCATTACACCTTAAATATCCCAGGAAAGAGAAAAATGGATAAAGAAGTTGTGGTCCTTATGTACAATGGAATATCACTCAGGCATGAAATCAACGTCATAAGGCTGGTAGCAGCATGATGAGTGGATTTAGGTACGACGATTCTAAGTGAAATAAGTCACAGAGAAAGACACTTATCGTAAGATATCACTTATAGAGGGAATGTAAAATCCGCTACACTTGAACTGAATTACAAAACAGAACAGCGTCACACGTTTAGAAAACACACTATGGCTGCTTAACGGGAAAGGTGAGGTGGGGTGATGCATAAAACAAGGGTATCAAATTAGCTCAGATACTGTTCCATAAACCCAATATGTAACAGACAAGACCTACTCCTTGCTCAGTGAACTGGACTCAACACCCCCTGTTCACCGCCCAAGAATATATCTGACTAGTAAGACTCTTAAAACCAATGTATTGATATCTCTCTGTAAGTGAGTCAAGTGGGTGTAAATCGGCATAAACACAGCAGTGAAAAGCAGCTAAACCCCATTATAAAAGTCAATTACTTTTAAAAACCCGTGAAACAAAGACAGTGAAACAGAGAGAAATTCATACAGAATTCGTTCAGGGGCTGGGATGCCACCTTTATTGACCATCTCTAGACCCACAGCTGATTGAGACATAAGGGTGGACACTCTTCGGGCTGAGAGGTTTGGTGAGGTTGGGTGAGCAAACGCAGACCCTTTAAAGTAATACTGCGTGGTACCCATCCCATGGGTCCAAAATCTCCAGGTTCAAGGGCATCTTCCTACATCGAAAACATGCATGAGAAACCCAGAAGACGGTACACCGTGTGATCGGGAAAGGTTTCTAAAACGCACCTCATTTCTCATCTCCTTGTGCTCGGGCTCGCCATTCCAGCCGCTTTACTAGCAATCTCCCTCCTTGGAGAATGAGCACCTTTAACCTCCTGTTCTGTACAGGTTGCAAATTTGTCCTGAGGATGAACGGGAAGAGGGGGAACCAATGAGAGACTAGGTCTAGGTGTGGGGACAGGCACAGGTCACTCTATTTTCCCATCAGGAAGAAGAATTAACCACAGGCTCAGCCTGCCGCCCGGAACCACAATAGGGCCTGAAGCAATCCTGCGCTTTTGCGGCCAGCTCCCAAGAAAGCGAGTTGAAAAATGGAGCTCAGGGGCACTGCAATTCACAAACCTGCAGAGTTAGAAATGATAACTCTCGTCCACAAATATATTGAGGGAAGGCAACAAAGAGGATTTGAAAGCAAGGCAGAATTGCAGGAAACAGATTTCAGGAGGTAGATTCGAATCGCCTTTAAAGCACAGGAAAAGCGGCAAAACCTCGACCATGATGCCCTTGGCCAAAAAGGGCGTATGCGTTTTTTCCTGAATATATTCAGGAAAAAACGCATACGCCCTTTTTGGCCAACCAAGCAACCTGGAAAGGCAAATCAGCGCTACAAAGAAGTCTCGCTTCCCATCGGTCAAAAGGGCCATGCGGAATAAAGTGTCAAAACCAGAAATGCAGGACAGGCCATGGAGAAACGGGAGCCTTGCTACGCTGATGGGCGGGATGTAAATTGCCAACAGCCACTCTGGAGAAGTGTACGGTGTGTCCTGAAACATCTAAAACACTCAGCTTAGAGAGCATAGGGCACTTCCACTCATGGGCGTATAAATTGGGAAAACTAAAAATCAGCAAGACACAGGCACCCCAAAGTTTAGGGCTGCTCTGATGACAAGAACCTCCACTTCATTACACCTTAAATATCCCAGGAAAGAGAAAAATGGATAAAGAAGTTGTGGTCCTTATGTACAATGGAATATCACTCAGGCATGTAATCAACATCATAAGGCTAGTAGCAGCATGATGAGAAGATTTAGGTACGACGATTCTAAGTGAAATAAGTCACACAGAAAAAGACACTTATCATAAGATATCACTTAGAGAGGGAATGTAAAAACCGCTACACTTGAACTGAATTACAAAACAGAACAGCGTCACACGTTTAGAAAACACACTATGGCTGCTTAACGGGAAAGGTGAGGTGGGGTGATGCATAACACAAGGGTTTCAAATTAGCTCAGATACTGTTCCATAAACCCAATATGTAATAGACAAGACCTACTCCTTGCTCAGTGAACTGGACTCAACACCCCCTGTTCACCGCCCAAGAATATATCTGACTAGTAAGAATCTTAAAACCAATGTATTGATATCCCTCTGTAAGTGAGTCAAGTGGGTGTAAACCGGCATAAACACAGCAGTGAAAAGCAGCTAAACCCCGTTATAAAAATCAATTACTTTTAAAAACCCGTGAAACTAAGACAGTGAAGAGAGAGAAATTCTTACAAAATTCGTTCAGGGGCTGTGATGCCACCTGGATTGACAATCTCTAGACCCACAGCTGATTGAGACATAAGGGTGGACACTCTTGGGGCTGAGAGGTTTGGTGAGGTTGGGTGAGCAAACGCAGACCCTTTAAAGTAATACTGCGTGGTACCCATCCCATGGGTCCAAAATCTCCAGGTTCAAGGGCATCTTCCTACATCGAAAACATGCATGAGAAACCCAGAAGATGGTACACCGTGTGATCGGGAAAGGTTTCTAAAACGCACCTCATTTCTCATCTCCTTGTGCTCGGGCTCGCCATTCCAGCCACTTTACTAGCAATCTCCCTCCTTGGAGAATGAGCACCTTTAACCTCCTGTTCTATACAGGTTGCAAATTTGTCCTGAGGATGAACGGGAAGAGGGGGAACCAATGAGAGACTAGGTCTAGGTGTGGGGACAGGCACAGGTCACTCTATTTTCCCATCAGGAAGAAGAATTAACCACAGGCTCAGCCTGCCGCCCGGAACCACAATAGGGCCTGAAGCAATCCTGCGCTTTTGCGGCCAGCTCCCAAGAAAGCGAGTTGAAAAATGGAGCTCAGGGGCACTGCAATTCACAAACCTGCAAAGTTAGAAATGATAACTCTCGTCCACAAAAATATTGAGGGAAGGCAACGAAGAGGATTTGAAAGCAAGGCAGAATTGCAGGAAACAGATTTCAGGAGGTAGAGTCGAATCGCCTTTAAAGCACAGGAAAGGCGGCAAAACCTCGACAATGATGCCCTTGGCCAAAAAGGGCGTATGCGTTTTTTCCTGAATATATTCAGGAAAAAACGCATACGCCCTTTTTGGCCAACCAAGCAACCTGGAAAGGCAAATCAGCGCTACAAAGAAGTCTCGCTTCCCATCGGTCAAAAGGGCCATGCTGAATAAAGTGTCAAAACCAGAAATGCAGGACAGGCCATGGAGAAACGGGAGCCTTGCTACGCTGATGGGCGGGATGTAAATTGCCAACAGCCACTCTGGAGAAGTGTACGGTGTGTCCTGAAACATCTAAAAAACTCAGCTTAGAGAGCATAGGGCACTTCCACTCATGGGCGTATAAATTGGGAAAACTAAAAATCAGCAAGACACAGGCACCCCAAAGTTTAGGGCTGCTCTGTTGACAAGAACCTCCACTTCGTTACACCTTAAATATCCCAGGAAAGAGAAAAATGGATAAAGAAGTTGTGGTCCATATGTATAATGGCATATCACTCAGCAATGAAATCAACATCATAAGGCTAGTAGCAGCATGATGAGAAGATTTAGGTACGACGATTCTAAGTGAAATAAGTCACACAGAAAAAGACACTTATCATAAGATATCACTTAGAGAGGGAATGTAAAAACCGCTACACTTGAACTGAATTACAAAACAGAACAGCGTCACACGTTTAGAAGACACACTATGGCTGCTTAACGGGAAAGGTGAGGTGGGGTGATGCATAAAACAAGGGTTTCAAATGAGCTCAGATACCGTTCCATAAACCCAATATGTAATAGACAAGACCTACTCCTTGCTCAGTGAACTGGACTCAACACCCCCTGTTCACCGCCCAAGAATATATCTGACTAGTAAGAATCTTAAAACCAATGTATTGATATCCCTCTGTAAGTGAGTCAAGTGGGTGTAAAGCGGCATAAACAGCAGTGAAAAGCAGCTAAACCCCATTATAAAAATCAATTACTTTTAAAAACCCGTGAAACAAAGACAGTGAAAGAGAGAGAAATTCTTACAAAATTCGTTCAGGGGCTGTGATGCCACCTGGATTGACCATCTCTAGACCCACAGCTGATTGAGACATAAGGGTGGACACTCTTGGGGCTGAGAGGTTTAGTGAGGTTGGGTGAGCAAACGCAGACCCTTTAAAGTAGTACTGCGTGGTATCCATCCCATGGGTCCAAAATCTCCAGGTTCAAGGGCATCTTCCTACATCGAAAACATGCATGAGAAACCCAGAAGATGGTACACCGTGTGATCGGGAAAGGTTTCTAAAACGCACCTCATTTCTCATCTCCTTGTGCTCGGGTTGGCCATTACAGCCGCTTTACTAGCAATCTCCCTCCTTTGAGAATCAGCACTTTTAACCTCCTGTTCCGTACAGGTTGCAATTTGTCCTGAGGATGAACGGGAAGAGGGGGAACCAATGAGAGACTAGGTCTAGGTGTGGGGACAGGCACAGGTCACTCTATTTTCCCATCAGGAAGAAGAATTAACCACAGGCTCAGCCTGCCGCCCGGAACCACAATAGGGCCTGAAGCAATCCTGCGCTTTTGCGGCCAGCTCCCAAGAAAGCGAGTTGAAAAATGGAGCTCAGGGGCACTGCAATTCACAAACCTGCAGAGTTAGAAATGATAACTCTCGTCCACAAATATATTGAGGGAAGGCAACGAAGAGGATTTGAAAGCAAGGCAGAATTGCAGGAAACAGATTTCAGGAGGTAGATTCGAATCGCCTTTAAAGCACAGGAAAAGCGGCAAAACCTCGACCATGATGCCCTTGGCCAAAAAGGGCGTATGCGTTTTTTCCTGAATATATTCAGGAAAAAACGCATACGCCCTTTTTGGCCAACCAAGCAACCTGGAAAGGCAAATCAGCGCTACAAAGAAGTCTCGCTTCCCATCGGTCAAAAGGGCCATGCTGAATAAAGTGTCAAAACCAGAAATGCAGGACAGGCCATGGAGAAACGGGAGCCTTGCTACGCTGATGGGCGGGATGTAAATTGCCAACAGCCACTCTGGAGAAGTGTACGGTGTGTCCTGAAACATCTAAAAAACTCAGATTAGAGAGCATAGGGCACTTCCACTCATGGGCGTATAAATTGGGAAAACTAAAAATCAGCAAGACACAGGCACCCCAAAGTTTAGGGCTGCTCTGTTGACAAGAACCTCCACTTCGTTACACCTTAAATATCCCAGGAAAGAGAAAAATGGATAAAGAAGTTGTGGTCCATATGTATAATGGCATATCACTCAGCAATGAAATCAACATCATAAGGCTAGTAGCAGCATGATGAGAAGATTTAGGTACGACGATTCTAAGTGAAATAAGTCACACAGAAAAAGACACTTATCATAAGATATCACTTAGAGAGGGAATGTAAAAACCGCTACACTTGAACTGAATTACAAAACAGAACAGCGTCACACGTTTAGAAGACACACTATGGCTGCTTAACGGGAAAGGTGAGGTGGGGTGATGCATAAAACAAGGGTTGCAAATTAGCTCAGATACTCTTCCATAAACCCAATATGTAACAGACAAGACCTACTCCTTGCTCAGTGAACTGGATTCAACACCCCCTGTTCACCGCCCAAGAATATATCTGACTAGTAAGACTCTTAAAACCAATGTATTGATATCTCTCTGTAAGTGAGTCAAGTGGGTGTAAAGCGGCATAAACACAGCAGTGAAAAGCAGCTAAACCCCATTATAAAAATCAATTACTTTTAAAAACCCGTGAAACAAAGACAGTGAAAGAGAGAGAAATTCATACAGAATTCGTTCAGGGGCTGGGATGCCACCTTTATTAACCATCTCTAGACCCACAGCTGATTGAGACATAAGGGTGGACACTCTTGGGGCTGAGAGGTTTGGTGAGGTTGGGTGAGCAAACGCAGACCCTTTAAAGTAATACTGCGTGGTACCCATCCCATGGGTCCAAAATCTCCAGGTTCAAGGGCATCTTCCTACATCGAAAACATGCATGAGAAACCCAGAAGATGGTACACCGTGTGATCGGGAAAGGTTTCTAAAACGCACCTCATTTCTCATCTGCTTGTGCTCGGGCTCGCCATTCCAGCCGCTTTACTAGCAATCTCCCTCCTTGGAGAATGAGCACCTTTAACCTCCTGTTCTGTACAGGTTGCAAATTTGTCCTGAGGATAAACGGGAAGAGGGGGAACCAATGAGAGACTAGGTCTAGGTGTGGGGACAGGCACAGGTCACTCTATTTTCCCATCAGGAAGAAGGATTAACCACAGGCTCAGCCTGCCGCCCGGAAGCAGAACAGGGCCTGAAGCAATCCTGTGCTTTTGCGGCCAGCTCCCAAAAAAGCGAGTTGAAAAATGGAGCTCAGGGGCACTGCAATTCACAAACCTGCAGAGTTATAAATGGTAACTCTCGTCCACAAATATATTGAGGGAAGGCAACGAAGAGGATTTGAAAGCATAGCAGAATTGCAGGAAACTGATTTCAGGAGGTAGAGTCGAATCGCGTTTAAAGCACAGGAAAAGCGGCAAAACCTCGACAATGATGCCCTTGGCCAAAAAGGGCGTATGCGTTTTTTCCTGAATATATTCAGGAAAAAACGCATACGCCCTTTTTGGCCAACCAAGCAACCTGGAAAGGCAAATCAGCGCTACAAAGAAGTCTCGCTTCCCATCGGTCAAAAGGGCCATGCTGAATAAAGTGTCAAAACCAGAAATGCAGGACAGGCCATGGAGAAACGGGAGCCTTGCTACGCTGATGGGCGGGATGTAAATTGCCAACAGCCACTCTGGAGAAGTGTACGGTGTGTCCTGAAACACCTAAAAAACTCAGCTTAGAGAGCATAGGGCACTTCCACTCATGGGCGTATAAATTGGGAAAACTAAAAATCAGCAAGACACAGGCACCCCAAAGTTTAGGGCTGCTCTGTTGACAAGAACCTCCACTTCATTACACCTTAAATATCCCAGGAAAGAGAAAAATGGATAAAGAAGTTGTGGTCCTTATGTACAATGGAATATCACTCAGGCATGAAATCAACGTCATAAGGCTGGTAGCAGCATGATGAGTGGATTTAGGTACGACGATTCTAAGTGAAATAAGTCACAGAGAAAGACACTTATCGTAAGATATCACTTATAGAGGGAATGTAAAATCCGCTACAGTTGAACTGAATTACAAAACAGAACAGCGTCACACGTTTAGAAAACACACTATGGCTGCTTAACGGGAAAGGTGAGGTGGGGTGATGCATAAAACAAGGGTATCAAATTAGCTCAGATACTGTTCCATAAACCCAATATGTAACAGACAAGACCTACTCCTTGCTCAGTGAACTGGACTCAACACCCCCTGTTCACCGCCCAAGAATATATCTGACTAGTAAGACTCTTAAAACCAATGTATTGTTATCTCTCTGTAAGTGAGTCAAGTGGGTGTAAAGCGGCATAAACACAGAAGTGAAAAGCAGCTAAACCCCATTATAAAAGTCAATTACTTTTAAAAACCCGTGAAACAAAGACAGTGAAACAGAGAGAAATTCATACAGAATTCGTTCAGGGGCTGGTATGCCACCTTTATTGACCATCTCTAGACCCACAGCTGATTGAGATATAAGGGTGGACACTCTTCGGGCTGAGAGGTTTGGTGAGGTTGGGTGAGCAAACGCAGACCCTTTAAAGTAATACTGCGTGGTACCCATCCCATGGGTCCAAAATCTCCAGGTTCAAGGGCATCTTCCTACATCGAAAACATGCATGAGAAACCCAGAAGACGGTACACCGTGTGATCGGGAAAGGTTTCTAAAACGCACCTCATTTCTCATCTCCTTGTGCTCGGGCTCGCCATTACAGCCACTTTACTAGCAATCTCCCTCCTTGGAGAATCAGCACCTTTAACCTCCTGTTCCGAACAGGTTGCAATTTGTCCTGAGGATGAACGGGAAGAGGGGGAACCAATGAGAGACTAGGTCTAGGTGTGGGGACAGGCACAGGTCACTCTATTTTCCCATCAGGAAGAAGGATTAACCACAGGCTCAGCCTGCCGCCCGGAAGCAGAAGAGGGCCTGAAGCAATCCTGTGCTTTTGCGGCCAGCTCCCAAAAAAGCGAGTTGAAAAATCGAGCTCAGGGGCACTGCAATTCACAAACCTGCAGAGTTAGAAATGATAACTCTCGTCCACAAATATATTGAGGGAAGGCAACGAAGAGGATTTGAAAGCATAGCAGAATTGCAGGAAACAGATTTCAGGAGGTAGAGTCGAATCGCCTTTAAAGCACAGGAAAGGCGGCAAAACCTCGACAATGATGCCCTTGGCCAAAAAGGGCGTATGCGTTTTTTCCTGAATATATTCAGGAAAAAACGCATACGCCCTTTTTGGCCAACCAAGCAACCTGGAAAGGCAAATCAGTGCTACAAAGAAGTCTCGCTTCCCATCGGTCAAAAGGGCCATGCTGAATAAAGTGTCAAAACCAGAAATGCAGGACAGGCCATGGAGAAACGGGAGCCTTGCTACGCTGATGGGCGGGATGTAAATTGCCAACAGCCACTCTGGAGAAGTGTACGGTGTGTCCTGAAACATCTAAAACACTCAGCTTAGAGAGCATAGGGCACTTCCACTCATGGGCGTATAAATTGGGAAAACTAAAAATCAGCAAGACACAGGCACCCCAAAGTTTAGGGCTGCTCTGTTGACAAGAACCTCCACTTCGTTACACCTTAAATATCCCAGGAAAGAGAAAAATGGATAAGGAAGTTGTGGTCCTTATGTACAATGGCATATCACTCAGCCATGAAATTAACGTCATAAGGCTAGTAGCAGCATGATGAGAGGATTTAGGTACGACGATTCTAAGTGAAATAAGTCACACAGAAAAAGACACTTATCATAAGATATCACTTATAGAGGGAATGTAAAAACCGCTACACTTGAACGGAATTACAAAACAGAACAGCGTCACACGTTTAGAAGACACACTATGGCTGCTTAACGGGAAAGGTGAGGTGGGGTGATGCATAAAACAAGGGTTTCAAATGAGCTCAGATACCGTTCCATAAACCCAATATGTAATAGACAAGACCTACTCCTTGCTCAGTGAACTGGATTCAACACCCCCTGTTCACCGCCCAAGAATATATCTGACTAGTAAGAATCTTAAAACCAATGTATTGATATCCCTCTGTAACTGAGTCAAGTGGGTGTAAACTGGCATAAACACAGCAGTGAAAAGCAGCTAAACCCCATTATAAAAATCAATTACTTTTAAAAACCCGTGAAACAAAGACAGTGAAATAGAGAGAAATTCTTACAAAATTCGTTCAGGGGCTGTGATGCCACCTGGATTGACCATCTCTAGACCCACAGCTGATTGAGTGATAAGGGTGGACACTCTTGGGGCTGAGAGGTTTGGTGAGGTTTGGTGAGCAAACGCAGACCCTTTAAAGTAGTACTGCGTGGTATCCATCCCATGGGTCCAAAATCTCCAGGTTCAAGGGCATCTTCCTACATTGAAAACATGCATGAGAAACCCAGAAGATGGTACACCGTGTGATCGGGAAAGGTTTCTAAAACGCACCTCATTTCTCATCTCCTTGTGCTCGGGTTGGCCATTACAGCCGCTTTACTAGCAATCTCCCTCCTTTGAGAATCAGCACTTTTAACCTCCTGTTCCGTACAGGTTGCAATTTGTCCTGAGGATGAACGGGAAGAGGGGGAACCAATGAGAGACTAGGTCTAGGTGTGGGGACAGGCACAGGTCACTCTATTTTCCCATCAGGAAGAAGAATTAACCACAGGCTCAGCCTGCCGCCCGGAACCACAATAGGGCCTGAAGCAATCCTGCGCTTTTGCGGCCAGCTCCCAAGAAAGCGAGTTGAAAAATGGAGCTCAGGGGCACTGCAATTCACAAACCTGCAGAGTTAGAAATGATAACTCTCGTCCACAAATATATTGAGGGAAGGCAACGAAGAGGATTTGAAAGCAAGGCAGAATTGCAGGAAACAGATTTCAGGAGGTAGATTCAAATCGCCTTTAAAGCACAGGAAAAGCGGCAAAACCTCGACCATGATGCCCTTGGCCAAAAAGGGCGTATGCGTTTTTTCCTGAATATATTCAGGAAAAAACGCATACGCCCTTTTTGGCCAACCAAGCAACCTGGAAAGGCAAATCAGCGCTACAAAGAAGTCTCGCTTCCCATCGGTCAAAAGGGCCATGCTGAATAAAGTGTCAAAACCAGAAATGCAGGACAGGCCATGGAGAAACGGGAGCCTTGCTACGCTGATGGGCGGGATTTAAATTGCCAACAGCCACTCTGGAGAAGTGTACGGTGTGTCCTGAAACATCTAAAAAACTCAGATTAGAGAGCATAGGGCACTTCCACTCATGGGCGTATAAATTGGGAAAACTAAAAATCAGCAAGACACAGGCACCCCAAAGTTTAGGGCTGCTCTGTTGACAAGAACCTCCACTTCGTTACACCTTAAATATCCCAGGAAAGAGAAAAATGGATAAAGAAGTTGTGGTCCATATGTATAATGGCATATCACTCAGCAATGAAATCAACATCATCAGGCTAGTAGCAGCATGATGAGAAGATTTAGGTACGACGATTCTAAGTGAAATAAGTCACACAGAAAAAGACACTTATCATAAGATATCACTTAGAGAGGGAATGTAAAAACCGCTACACTTGAACTGAATTACAAAACAGAACAGCGTCACACGTTTAGAAGACACACTATGGCTGCTTAACGGGAAAGGTGAGGTGGGGTGATGCATAAAACAAGGGTTTCAAATGAGCTCAGATACCATTCCATAAACCCAATATGTAATAGACAAGACCTACTCCTTGCTCAGTGAACTGGACTCAACACCCCCTGTTCACCGCCCAAGAATATATCTGACTAGTAAGACTCTTAAAACCAATTTATTGATATCCCTCTGTAAGTGAGTCAAGTGGGTGTAAACCGGCATAAACACAGCAGTGAAAAGCAGCTAAACCCCATTATAAAAATCAATTACTTTTAAAAATCCGTGAAACAAAGACAGTGAAAGAGAGAGAAATTCTTACAAAATTCGTTCAGGGGCTGTGATGCCACCTGGATTGACCATCTCTAGACCCACAGCTGATTGAGACATAAGGGTGGACACTCTTCGGGCTGAGAGGTTTGGTGAGGTTGGGTGAGCAAACGCAGACCCTTTAAAGTAATACTGCGTGGTACCCATCCCATGGGTCCAAAATCTCCAGGTTCAAGGGCATCTTCCTACATCGAAAACATGCATGAGAAACCCAGAAGACGGTACACCGTGTGATCGGGAAAGGTTTCTAAAACGCACCTCATTTCTCATCTCCTTGTGCTCGGGCTCGCCATTCCAGCCGCTTTACTAGCAATCTCCCTCCTTGGAGAATGAGCACCTTTAACCTCCTGTTCTGTACAGGTTGCAAATTTGTCCTGAGGATGAACGGGAAGAGGGGGAACCAATGAGAGACTAGGTCTAGGTGTGGGGACAGGCACAGGTCACTCTATTTTCCCATCAGGAAGAAGAATTAACCACAGGCTCAGCCTGCCGCCCGGAACCACAATAGGGCCTGAAGCAATCCTGCGCTTTTGCGGCCAGCTCCCAAGAAAGCGAGTTGAAAAATGGAGCTCAGGGGCACTGCAATTCACAAACCTGCAAAGTTAGAAATGATAACTCTCGTCCACAAAAATATTGAGGGAAGGCAACGAAGAGGATTTGAAAGCAAGGCAGAATTGCAGGAAACAGATTTCAGGAGGTAGAGTCGAATCGCCTTTAAAGCACAGGAAAGGCGGCAAAACCTCGACAATGATGCCCTTGGCCAAAAAGGGCGTATGCGTTTTTTCCTGAATATATTCAGGAAAAAACGCATACGCCCTTTTTGGCCAACCAAGCAACCTGGAAAGGCAAAACAGCGCTACAAAGAAGTCTCGCTTCCCATCGGTCAAAAGGGCCATGCTGAATAAAGTGTCAAAACCAGAAATGTAGGACAGGCCATGGAGAAACGGGAGCCTTGCTACGCTGATGGGCGGGATGTAAATTGCCAACAGCCACTCTGGAGAAGTGTACGGTGTGTCCTGAAACATCTAAAAAACTCAGCTTAGAGAGCATAGGGCACTTCCACTCATGGGCGTATAAATTGGGAAAACTAAAAATCAGCAAGACACAGGCACCCCAAAGTTTAGGGCTGCTCTGTTGACAAGAACCTCCACTTCGTTACACCTTAAATATCCCAGGAAAGAGAAAAATGGATAAGGAAGTTGTGGTCCTTATGTACAATGGCATATCACTCAGCCATGAAATTAACGTCATAAGGCTAGTAGCAGCATGATGAGAGGTTTTAGGTACGACGATTCTAAGTGAAATAAGTCACACAGAAAAAGACACTTATGATAAGATATCACTTAGAGAGGGAATGTAAAAACCGCTACACTTGAACTGAATTACAAAACAGAACAGCGTCACACGTTTAGAAGACACACTATGGCTGCTTAACGGGAAAGGTGAGGTGGTGTGATGCATAAAACAAGGGTTTCAAATTAGCTCAGATACCATTCCATAAACCCAATATGTAATAGACAAGACCTACTCCTTGCTCAGTGAACTGGACTCAACACCCCCTGTTCAACGCCCAAGAATATATCTGACTAGTAAGAATCTTAAAACCAATGTATTGATATCCCTCTGTAAGTGAGTCAAGTGGGTGTAAACCGGCATAAACACAGCAGTGAAAAGCAGCTAAACCCCGTTATAAAAATCAATTACTTTTAAAAACCCGTGAAACTAAGACAGTGAAGAGAGAGAAATTCTTACAAAATTCGTTCAGGGGCTGTGATGCCACCTGGATTGACAATCTCTAGACCCACAGCTGATTGAGACATAAGGGTGGACACTCTTGGGGCTGAGAGGTTTGGTGAGGTTGGGTGAGCAAACGCAGACCCTTTAAAGTAATACTGCGTGGTACCCATCCCATGGGTCCAAAATCTCCAGGTTCAAGGGCATCTTCCTACATCGAAAACATGCATGAGAAACCCAGAAGATGGTACACCGTGTGATCGGGAAAGGTTTCTAAAACGCACCTCATTTCTCATCTCCTTGTGCTCGGGCTCGCCATTCCAGCCACTTTACTAGCAATCTCCCTCCTTGGAGAATGAGCACCTTTAACCTCCTGTTCTGTACAGGTTGCAAATTTGTCCTGAGGATGAACGGGAAGAGGGGGAACCAATGAGAGACTAGGTCTAGGTGTGGGGACAGGCACAGGTCACTCTATTTTCCCATCAGGAAGAAGAATTAACCACAGGCTCAGCCTGCCCCCCGGAACCACAATAGGGCCTGAAGCAATCCTGCGCTTTTGCGGCCAGCTCCCAAGAAAGCGAGTTGAAAAATGGAGCTCAGGGGCACTGCAATTCACAAACCTGCAGAGTTAGAAATGATAACTCTCGTCCACAAATATATTGAGGGAAGGCAACAAAGAGGAATTGAAAGCAAGGCAGAATTGCAGGAAACAGATTTCAGGAGGTAGATTCGAATCGCCTTTAAAGCACAGGAAAAGCGGCAAAACCTCGACCATGATGCCCTTGGCCAAAAAGGGCGTATGCGTTTTTTCCTGAATATATTCAGGAAAAAACGCATACGCCCTTTTTGGCCAACCAAGCAACCTGGAAAGGCAAATCAGCGCTACAAAGCAGTCTCGCTTCCCATCGGTCAAAAGGGCCATGCTGAATAAAGTGTCAAAACCAGAAATGCAGGACAGGCCATGGAGAAACGGGAGCCTTGCTACGCTGATGGGCGGGATGTAAATTGCCAACAGCCACTCTGGAGAAGTGTACGGTGTGTCCTGAAACATCTAAAACACTCAGCTTAGAGAGCATAGGGCACTTCCACTCATGGGCGTATAAATTGGGAAAACTAAAAATCAGCAAGACACAGGCACCCCAAAGTTTAGGGCTGCTCTGTTGACAAGAACCTCCACTTCGTTACACCTTAAATATCCCAGGAAAGAGAAAAATGGATAAGGAAGTTGTGGTCCTTATGTACAATGGCATATCACTCAGCCATGAAATTAACGTCATAAGGCTAGTAGCAGCATGATGAGAGGTTTTAGGTACGATGATTCTAAGTGAAATAAGTCACACAGAAAAAGACACTTATCATAAGATATCACTTAGAGAGGGAATGTAAAAACCGCTACACTTGAACTGAATTACAAAACAGAACAGCGTCACACGTTTAGAAGACACACTATGGCTGCTTAACGGGAAAGGTGAGGTGGTGTGATGCATAAAACAAGGGTTTCAAATTAGCTCAGATACCGTTCCATAAACCCAATATGTAATAGACAAGACCTACTCCTTGCTCAGTGAACTGGACTCAACACCCCCTGTTCAACGCCCAAGAATATATCTGACTAGTAAGAATCTTAAAACCAATGTATTGATATCCCTCTGTAAGTGAGTCAAGTGGGTGTAAACCGGCATAAACACAGCAGTGAAAAGCAGCTAAACCCCGTTATAAAAATCAATTACTTTTAAAAACCCGTGAAACTAAGACAGTGAAGAGAGAGAAATTCTTACAAAATTCGTTCAGGGGCTGTGATGCCACCTGGATTGACAATCTCTAGACCCACAGCTGATTGAGACATAAGGGTGGACACTCTTGGGGCTGAGAGGTTTGGTGAGGTTGGGTGAGCAAACGCAGACCCTTTAAAGTAATACTGCGTGGTACCCATCCCATGGGTCCAAAATCTCCAGGTTCAAGGGCATCTTCCTACATCGAAAACATGCATGAGAAACCCAGAAGATGGTACACCGTGTGATCGGGAAAGGTTTCTAAAACGCACCTCATTTCTCATCTCCTTGTGCTCGGGCTCGCCATTCCAGCCGCTTTACTAGCAATCTCCCTCCTTGGAGAATGAGCACCTTTAACCTCCTGTTCTGTACAGGTTGCAAATTTGTCCTGAGGATGAACGGGAAGAGGGGGAACCAATGAGAGACTAGGTCTAGGTGTGGGGACAGGCACAGGTCACTCTATTTTCCCATCAGGAAGAAGAATTAACCACAGGCTCAGCCTGCCGCCCGGAACCACAATAGGGCCTGAAGCAATCCTGCGCTTTTGCGGCCAGCTCCCAAGAAAGCGAGTTGAAAAATGGAGCTCAGGGGCACTGCAATTCACAAACCTGCAGAGTTAGAAATGATAACTCTCGTCCACAAATATATTGAGGGAAGGCAACAAAGAGGATTTGAAAGCAAGGCAGAATTGCAGGAAACAGATTTCAGGAGGTAGATTCGAATCGCCTTTAAAGCACAGGAAAAGCGGCAAAACCTCGACCATGATGCCCTTGGCCAAAAAGGGCGTATGCGTTTTTTCCTGAATATATTCAGGAAAAAACGCATACGCCCTTTTTGGCCAACCAAGCAACCTGGAAAGGCAAATCAGCGCTACAAAGCAGTCTCGCTTCCCATCGGTCAAAAGGGCCATGCTGAATAAAGTGTCAAAACCAGAAATGCAGGACAGGCCATGGAGAAACGGGAGCCTTGCTACGCTGATGGGCGGGATTTAAATTGCCAACAGCCACTCTGGAGAGGTGTACGGTGTGTCCTGAAACATCTAAAACACTCAGCTTAGAGAGCATAGGGCACTTCCACTCATGGGCGTATAAATTGGGAAAACTAAAAATCAGCAAGACACAGGCACCCCAAAGTTTAGGGCTGCTCTGATGACAAGAACCTCCACTTCATTACACCTTAAATATCCCAGGAAAGAGAAAAATGGATAAAGAAGTTGTGGTCCTTATGTACAATGGAATATCACTCAGGCATGAAATCAACATCATAAGGCTAGTAGCAGCATGATGAGAAGATTTAGGTACGACGATTCTAAGTGAAATAAGTCACACAGAAAAAGGCACTTATCATAAGATATCACTTATAGAGGGAATGTAAAAACCGCTACACTTGAACTGAATTACAAAACAGAACAGCGTCACACGTTTAGAAAACACACTATGGCTGCTTAACGGGAAAGGTGAGGTGGGGTGATGCATAACACAAGGGTTTCAAATTAGCTCAGATACTGTTCCATAAACCCAATATGTAATAGACAAGACCTACTCCTTGCTCAGTGAACTGGACTCAACACCCCCTGTTCACCGCCCAAGAATATATCTGACTAGTAAGAATCTTAAAACCAATGTATTGATATCCCTCTGTAAGTGAGTCAAGTGGGTGTAAACCGGCATAAACACAGCAGTGAAAAGCAGCTAAACCCCGTTATAAAAATCAATTACTTTTAAAAACCCGTGAAACTAAGACAGTGAAGAGAGAGAAATTCTTACAAAATTCGTTCAGGGGCTGTGATGCCACCTGGATTGACCATCTCTAGACCCACAGCTGATTGAGACATAAGGGTGGACACTCTTGGGGCTGAGAGGTTTGGTGAGGTTGGGTGAGCAAACACAGACCCTTTAAAGTAATACTGCGTGGTATCCATCCCATGGGTCCAAAATCTCCAGGTTCAAGGGCATCTTCCTACATCGAAAACATGCATGAGAAACCCAGAAGATGGTACACCGTGTGATCGGGAAAGGTTTCTAAAACGCACCTCATTTCTCATCTCCTTGTGCTCGGGTTGGCCATTACAGCCGCTTTACTAGCAATCTCTCTCCTTTGAGAATCAGCACCTTTAACCTCCTGTTCCGTACAGGTTGCAATTTGTCCTGAGGATGAACGGGAAGAGGGGTAACCAATGAGAGACTAGGTCTAGGTGTGGGGACAGGCACAGGTCACTCTATTTTCCCATCAGGAAGAAGGATTAACCACAGGCTCAGCCTGCCGCCCGGAAGCAGAACAGGGCCTGAAGCAATCCTGTGCTTTTGCGGCCAGCTCCCAAAAAAGCGAGTTGAAAAATGGAGCTCAGGGGCACTGCAATTCACAAACCTGCAGAGTTATAAATGGTAACTCTCGTCCACAAATATATTGAGGGAAGGCAACGAAGAGGATTTGAAAGCATAGCAGAATTGCAGGAAACTGATTTCAGGAGGTAGAGTCGAATCGCCTTTAAAGCACAGGAAAAGCGGCAAAACCTCGACAATGATGCCCTTGGCCAAAAAGGGCGTATGCGTTTTTTCCTGAATATATTCAGGAAAAAACGCATACGCCCTTTTTGGCCAACCAAGCAACCTGGAAAGGCAAATCAGCGCTACAAAGCAGTCTCGCTTCCCATCGGTCAAAAGGGCCATGCTGAATAAAGTGTCAAAACCAGAAATGCAGGACAGGCCATGGAGAAACGGGAGCCTTGCTACGCTGATGGGCGGGATGTAAATTGCCAACAGCCACTCTGGAGAAGTGTACGGTGTGTCCTGAAACACCTAAAAAACTCAGCTTAGAGAGCATAGGGCACTTCCACTCATGGGCGTATAAATTGGGAAAACTAAAAATCAGCAAGACACAGGCACCCCAAAGTTTAGGGCTGCTCTGTTGACAAGAACCTCCACTTCATTACACCTTAAATATCCCAGGAAAGAGAAAAATGGATAAAGAAGTTGTGGTCCTTATGTACAATGGAATATCACTCAGGCATGAAATCAACGTCATAAGGCTGGTAGCAGCATGATGAGTGGATTTAGGTACGACGATTCTAAGTGAAATAAGTCACAGAGAAAGACACTTATCGTAAGATATCACTTATAGAGGGAATGTAAAATCCGCTACACTTGAACTGAATTACAAAACAGAACAGCGTCACACGTTTAGAAAACACACTATGGCTGCTTAACGGGAAAGGTGAGGTGGGGTGATGCATAAAACAAGGGTATCAAATTAGCTCAGATACTGTTCCATAAACCCAATATGTAACAGACAAGACCTACTCCTTGCTCAGTGAACTGGACTCAACACCCCCTGTTCACCGCCCAAGAATATATCTGACTAGTAAGACTCTTAAAACCAATGTATTGATATCTCTCTGTAAGTGAGTCAAGTGGGTGTAAATCGGCATAAACACAGCAGTGAAAAGCAGCTAAACCCCATTATAAAAGTCAATTACTTTTAAAAACCCGTGAAACAAAGACAGTGAAACAGAGAGAAATTCATACAGAATTCGTTCAGGGGCTGGGATGCCACCTTTATTGACCATCTCTAGACCCACAGCTGATTGAGACATAAGGGTGGACACTCTTCGGGCTGAGAGGTTTGGTGAGGTTGGGTGAGCAAACGCAGACCCTTTAAAGTAATACTGCGTGGTACCCATCCCATGGGTCCAAAATCTCCAGGTTCAAGGGCATCTTCCTACATCGAAAACATGCATGAGAAACCCAGAAGACGGTACACCGTGTGATCGGGAAAGGTTTCTAAAACGCACCTCATTTCTCATCTCCTTGTGCTCGGGCTCGCCATTCCAGCCGCTTTACTAGCAATCTCCCTCCTTGGAGAATGAGCACCTTTAACCTCCTGTTCTGTACAGGTTGCAAATTTGTCCTGAGGATGAACGGGAAGAGGGGGAACCAATGAGAGACTAGGTCTAGGTGTGGGGACAGGCACAGGTCACTCTATTTTCCCATCAGGAAGAAGAATTAACCACAGGCTCAGCCTGCCGCCCGGAACCACAATAGGGCCTGAAGCAATCCTGCGCTTTTGCGGCCAGCTCCCAAGAAAGCGAGTTGAAAAATGGAGCTCAGGGGCACTGCAATTCACAAACCTGCAGAGTTAGAAATGATAACTCTCGTCCACAAATATATTGAGGGAAGGCAACAAAGAGGATTTGAAAGCAAGGCAGAATTGCAGGAAACAGATTTCAGGAGGTAGATTCGAATCGCCTTTAAAGCACAGGAAAAGCGGCAAAACCTCGACCATGATGCCCTTGGCCAAAAAGGGCGTATGCGTTTTTTCCTGAATATATTCAGGAAAAAACGCATACGCCCTTTTTGGCCAACCAAGCAACCTGGAAAGGCAAATCAGCGCTACAAAGAAGTCTCGCTTCCCATCGGTCAAAAGGGCCATGCGGAATAAAGTGTCAAAACCAGAAATGCAGGACAGGCCATGGAGAAACGGGAGCCTTGCTACGCTGATGGGCGGGATGTAAATTGCCAACAGCCACTCTGGAGAAGTGTACGGTGTGTCCTGAAACATCTAAAACACTCAGCTTAGAGAGCATAGGGCACTTCCACTCATGGGCGTATAAATTGGGAAAACTAAAAATCAGCAAGACACAGGCACCCCAAAGTTTAGGGCTGCTCTGATGACAAGAACCTCCACTTCATTACACCTTAAATATCCCAGGAAAGAGAAAAATGGATAAAGAAGTTGTGGTCCTTATGTACAATGGAATATCACTCAGGCATGTAATCAACATCATAAGGCTAGTAGCAGCATGATGAGAAGATTTAGGTACGACGATTCTAAGTGAAATAAGTCACACAGAAAAAGACACTTATCATAAGATATCACTTAGAGAGGGAATGTAAAAACCGCTACACTTGAACTGAATTACAAAACAGAACAGCGTCACACGTTTAGAAAACACACTATGGCTGCTTAACGGGAAAGGTGAGGTGGGGTGATGCATAACACAAGGGTTTCAAATTAGCTCAGATACTGTTCCATAAACCCAATATGTAATAGACAAGACCTACTCCTTGCTCAGTGAACTGGACTCAACACCCCCTGTTCACCGCCCAAGAATATATCTGACTAGTAAGAATCTTAAAACCAATGTATTGATATCCCTCTGTAAGTGAGTCAAGTGGGTGTAAACCGGCATAAACACAGCAGTGAAAAGCAGCTAAACCCCGTTATAAAAATCAATTACTTTTAAAAACCCGTGAAACTAAGACAGTGAAGAGAGAGAAATTCTTACAAAATTCGTTCAGGGGCTGTGATGCCACCTGGATTGACCATCTCTAGACCCACAGCTGATTGAGACATAAGGGTGGACACTCTTGGGGCTGAGAGGTTTGGTGAGGTTGGGTGAGCAAACACAGACCCTTTAAAGTAATACTGCGTGGTATCCATCCCATGGGTCCAAAATCTCCAGGTTCAAGGGCATCTTCCTACATCGAAAACATGCATGAGAAACCCAGAAGATGGTACACCGTGTGATCGGGAAAGGTTTCTAAAACGCACCTCATTTCTCATCTCCTTGTGCTCGGGTTGGCCATTACAGCCGCTTTACTAGCAATCTCTCTCCTTTGAGAATCAGCACCTTTAACCTCCTGTTCCGTACAGGTTGCAATTTGTCCTGAGGATGAACGGGAAGAGGGGGAACCAATGAGAGACTAGCTCTAGGTGTTGGGACAGCCACATGTCACTCTATTTTCCCATCAGGAAGAAGGATTAACCACAGGCTCAGCCTGCCGCCCGGAAGCAGAACAGGGCCTGAAGCAATCCTGTGCTTTTGCGGCCAGCTCCCAAAAAAGCGAGTTGAAAAATGGAGCTCAGGGGCACTGCAATTCACAAACCTGCAGAGTTATAAATGGTAACTCTCGTCCACAAATATATTGAGGGAAGGCAACGAAGAGGATTTGAAAGCATACCAGAATTGCAGGAAACTGATTTCAGGAGGTAGAGTCGAATCGCCTTTAAAGCACAGGAAAAGCGGCAAAACCTCGACAATGATGCCCTTGGCCAAAAAGGGCGTATGCGTTTTTTCCTGAATATATTCAGGAAAAAACGCATACGCCCTTTTTGGCCAACCAAGCAACCTGGAAAGGCAAATCAGCGCTACAAAGAAGTCTCGCTTCCCATCGGTCAAAAGGGCCATGCTGAATAAAGTGTCAAAACCAGAAATGCAGGACAGGCCATGGAGAAACGGGAGCCTTGCTACGCTGATGGGCGGGATGTAAATTGCCAACAGCCACTCTGGAGAAGTGTACGGTGTGTCCTGAAACACCTAAAAAACTCAGCTTAGAGAGCATAGGGCACTTCCACTCATGGGCGTATAAATTGGGAAAACTAAAAATCAGCAAGACACAGGCACCCCAAAGTTTAGGGCTGCTCTGTTGACAAGAACCTCCACTTCATTACACCTTAAATATCCCAGGAAAGAGAAAAATGGATAAAGAAGTTGTGGTCCTTATGTACAATGGAATATCACTCAGGCATGAAATCAACGTCATAAGGCTGGTAGCAGCATGATGAGTGGATTTAGGTACGACGATTCTAAGTGAAATAAGTCACAGAGAAAGACACTTATCGTAAGATATCACTTATAGAGGGAATGTAAAATCCGCTACACTTGAACTGAATTACAAAACAGAACAGCGTCACACGTTTAGAAAACACACTATGGCTGCTTAACGGGAAAGGTGAGGTGGGGTGATGCATAAAACAAGGGTATCAAATTAGCTCAGATACTGTTCCATAAACCCAATATGTAACAGACAAGACCTACTCCTTGCTCAGTGAACTGGACTCAACACCCCCTGTTCACCGCCCAAGAATATATCTGACTAGTAAGACTCTTAAAACCAATGTATTGATATCCCTCTGTAAGTGAGTCAAGTGGGTGTAAACCGGCATAAACACAGCAGTGAAAAGCAGCTAAACCCCGTTATAAAAATCAATTACTTTTAAAAACCCGTGAAACTAAGACAGTGAAGAGAGAGAAATTCTTACAAAATTCGTTCAGGGGCTGTGATGCCACCTGGATTGACCATCTCTAGACCCACAGCTGATTGAGACATAAGGGTGGACACTCTTGGGGCTGAGAGGTTTGGTGAGGTTGGGTGAGCAAACACAGACCCTTTAAAGTAATACTGCGTGGTATCCATCCCATGGGTCCAAAATCTCCAGGTTCAAGGGCATCTTCCTACATCGAAAACATGCATGAGAAACCCAGAAGATGGTACACCGTGTGATCGGGAAAGGTTTCTAAAACGCACCTCATTTCTCATCTCCTTGTGCTCGGGTTGGCCATTACAGCCGCTTTACTAGCAATCTCTCTCCTTTGAGAATCAGCACCTTTAACCTCCTGTTCCGTACAGGTTGCAATTTGTCCTGAGGATGAACGGGAAGAGGGGGAACCAATGAGAGACTAGGTCTAGGTGTGGGGACAGCCACATGTCACTCTATTTTCCCATCAGGAAGAAGGATTAACCACAGGCTCAGCCTGCCGCCCGGAAGCAGAACAGGGCCTGAAGCAATCCTGTGCTTTTGCGGCCAGCTCCCAAAAAAGCGAGTTGAAAAATGGAGCTCAGGGGCACTGCAATTCACAAACCTGCAGAGTTATAAATGGTAACTCTCGTCCACAAATATATTGAGGGAAGGCAACGAAGAGGATTTGAAAGCATAGCAGAATTGCAGGAAACTGATTTCAGGAGGTAGAGTCGAATCGCCTTTAAAGCACAGGAAAAGCGGCAAAACCTCGACAATGATGCCCTTGGCCAAAAAGGGCGTATGCGTTTTTTCCTGAATATATTCAGGAAAAAACGCATACGCCCTTTTTGGCCAACCAAGCAACCTGGAAAGGCAAATCAGCGCTACAAAGAAGTCTCGCTTCCCATCGGTCAAAAGGGCCATGCTGAATAAAGTGTCAAAACCAGAAATGCAGGACAGGCCATGGAGAAACGGGAGCCTTGCTACGCTGATGGGCGGGATGTAAATTGCCAACAGCCACTCTGGAGAAGTGTACGGTGTGTCCTGAAACACCTAAAAAACTCAGCTTAGAGAGCATAGGGCACTTCCACTCATGGGCGTATAAATTGGGAAAACTAAAAATCAGCAAGACACAGGCACCCCAAAGTTTAGGGCTGCTCTGTTGACAAGAACCTCCACTTCATTACACCTTAAATATCCCAGGAAAGAGAAAAATGGATAAAGAAGTTGTGGTCCTTATGTACAATGGAATATCACTCAGGCATGAAATCAACGTCATAAGGCTGGTAGCAGCATGATGAGTGGATTTAGGTACGACGATTCTAAGTGAAATAAGTCACAGAGAAAGACACTTATCGTAAGATATCACTTATAGAGGGAATGTAAAATCCGCTACACTTGAACTGAATTACAAAACAGAACAGCGTCACACGTTTAGAAAACACACTATGGCTGCTTAACGGGAAAGGTGAGGTGGGGTGATGCATAAAACAAGGGTATCAAATTAGCTCAGATACTGTTCCATAAACCCAATATGTAACAGACAAGACCTACTCCTTGCTCAGTGAACTGGACTCAACACCCCCTGTTCACCGCCCAAGAATATATCTGACTAGTAAGAATCTTAAAACCAATGTATTGATATCCCTCTGTAAGTGAGTCAAGTGGGTGTAAACCGGCATAAACACAGCAGTGAAAAGCAGCTAAACCCCGTTATAAAAATCAATTACTTTTAAAAACCCGTGAAACTAAGACAGTGAAGAGAGAGAAATTCTTACAAAATTCGTTCAGGGGCTGTGATGCCACCTGGATTGACCATCTCTAGACCCACAGCTGATTGAGACATAAGGGTGGACACTCTTGGGGCTGAGAGGTTTGGTGAGGTTGGGTGAGCAAACGCAGACCCTTTAAAGTAATACTGCGTGGTATCCATCCCATGGGTCCAAAATCTCCAGGTTCAAGGGCATCTTCCTACATCGAAAACATGCATGAGAAACCCAGAAGATGGTACACCGTGTGATCGGGAAAGGTTTCTAAAACGCACCTCATTTCTCATCTCCTTGTGCTCGGGTTGGCCATTACAGCCGCTTTACTAGCAATCTCTCTCCTTTGAGAATCAGCACCTTTAACCTCCTGTTCCGTACAGGTTGCAATTTGTCCTGAGGATGAACGGGAAGAGGGGGAACCAATGAGAGACTAGGTCTAGGTGTGGGGACAGGCACAGGTCACTCTATTTTCCCATCAGGAAGAAGAATTAACCACAGGCTCAGCCTGCCGCCCGGAACCACAATAGGGCCTGAAGCAATCCTGCGCTTTTGCGGCCAGCTCCCAAGAAAGCGAGTTGAAAAATGGAGCTCAGGGGCACTGCAATTCACAAACCTGCAGAGTTAGAAATGATAACTCTCGTCCACAAATATATTGAGGGAAGGCAACGAAGAGGATTTGAAAGCAAGGCAGAATTGCAGGAAACAGATTTCAGGAGGTAGATTCGAATCGCCTTTAAAGCACAGGAAAAGCGGCAAAACCTCGACCATGATGCCCTTGGCCAAAAAGGGCGTATGCGTTTTTTCCTGAATATATTCAGGAAAAAACGCATACGCCCTTTTTGGCCAACCAAGCAACCTGGAAAGGCAAATCAGCGCTACAAAGAAGTCTCGCTTCCCATCGGTCAAAAGGGCCATGCTGAATAAAGTGTCAAAACCAGAAATGCAGGACAGGCCATGGAGAAACGGGAGCCTTGCTACGCTGATGGGCGGGATGTAAATTGCCAACAGCCACTCTGGAGAAGTGTACGGTGTGTCCTGAAACATCTAAAAAACTCAGATTAGAGAGCATAGGGCACTTCCACTCATGGGCGTATAAATTGGGAAAACTAAAAATCAGCAAGACACAGGCACCCCAAAGTTTAGGGCTGCTCTGTTGACAAGAACCTCCACTTCGTGACACCTTAAATATCCCAGGAAAGAGAAAAATGGATAAAGAAGCTGTGGTCCATATGTATAATGGCATATCACTCAGCAATGAAATCAACATCATAAGGCTAGTAGCAGCATGATGAGAAGATTTAGGTACGACGATTCTAAGTGAAATAAGTCACACAGAAAAAGACACTTATCATAAGATATCACTTAGAGAGGGAATGTAAAAACCGCTACACTTGAACTGAATTACAAAACAGAACAGCGTCACACGTTTAGAAGACACACTATGGCTGCTTAACGGGAAAGGTGAGGTGGGGTGATGCATAAAACAAGGGTTGCAAATTAGCTCAGATACTCTTCCATAAACCCAATATGTAACAGACAAGACCTACTCCTTGCTCAGTGAACTGGATTCAACACCCCCTGTTCACCGCCCAAGAATATATCTGACTAGTAAGACTCTTAAAACCAATATATTGATATCTCTCTGTAAGTGAGTCAAGTGGATGTAAAGCGGCATAAACACAGCAGTGAAAAGCAGCTAAACCCCATTATAAAAATCAATTACTTTTAAAAACCCGTGAAACAAAGACAGTGAAAGAGAGAGAAATTCATACAGAATTCGTTCAGGGGCTGGGATGCCACCTTTATTAACCATCTCTAGACCCACAGCTGATTGAGACATAAGGGTGGACACTCTTGGGGCTGAGAGGTTTGGTGAGGTTGGGTGAGCAAACGCAGACCCTTTAAAGTAATACTGCGTGGTACCCATCCCATGGGTCCAAAATCTCCAGGTTCAAGGGCATCTTCCTACATCGAAAACATGCATGAGAAACCCAGAAGATGGTACACCGTGTGATCGGGAAAGGTTTCTAAAACGCACCTCATTTCTCATCTGCTTGTGCTCGGGCTCGCCATTCCAGCCGCTTTACTAGCAATCTCCCTCCTTGGAGAATGAGCACCTTTAACCTCCTGTTCTGTACAGGTTGCAAATTTGTCCTGAGGATGAACGGGAAGAGGGGGAACCAATGAGAGACTAGGTCTAGGTGTGGGGACAGGCACAGGTCACTCTATTTTCCCATCAGGAAGAAGAATTAACCACAGGCTCAGCCTGCCGCCCGGAACCACAATAGGGCCTGAAGCAATCCTGCGCTTTTGCGGCCAGCTCCGAAGAAAGCGAGTTGAAAAATGGAGCTCAGGGGCACTGCAATTCACAAACCTGCAGAGTTAGAAATGATAACTCTCGTCCACAAATATATTGAGGGAAGGCAACAAAGAGGATTAGAAAGCAAGGCAGAATTGCAGGAAACAGATTTCAGGAGGTAGATTCGAATCGCCTTTAAAGCACAGGAAAAGCGGCAAAACCTCGACCATGATGCCCTTGGCCAAAAAGGGCGTATGCGTTTTTTCCTGAATATATTCAGGAAAAAACGCATACGCCCTTTTTGGCCAACCAAGCAACCTGGAAAGGCAAATCAGCGCTACAAAGAAGTCTCGCTTCCCATCGGTCAAAAGGGCCATGCTGAATAAAGTGTCAAAACCAGAAATGCAGGACAGGCCATGGAGAAACGGGAGCCTTGCTACGCTGAAGGGCGGGATGTAAATTGCCAACAGCCACTCTGGAGAAGTGTACGGTGTGTCCTGAAACATCTAAAAAACTCAGCTTAGAGAGCATAGGGCACTTCCACTCATGGGCGTATAAATTGGGAAAACTAAAAATCAGCAAGACACAGGCACCCCAAAGTTTAGGGCTGCTCTGATGAGAAGAACCTCCACTTCATTACACCTTAAATATCCCAGGAAAGAGAAAAATGGATAAAGAAGTTGTGGTCCTTATGTACAATGGAATATCACTCAGGCATGAAATCAACATCATAAGGCTAGTAGCAGCATGATGAGAAGATTTAGGTACGACGATTCTAAGTGAAATAAGTCACACAGAAAAAGGCACTTATCATAAGATATCACTTATAGAGGGAATGTAAAAACCGCTACACTTGAACTGAATTACAAAACAGAACAGCGTCACACGTTTAGAAAACACACTATGGCTTCTTAACGGGAAAGGTGAGGTGGGGTGATGCATAACACAAGGGTTTCAAATTAGCTCAGATACTGTTCCATAAACCCAATATGTAACAGACAAGACCTACTCCTTGCTCAGTGAACTGGATTCAACACCCCCTGTTCACCGCCCAAGAATATATCTGACTAGTAAGACTCTTAAAACCAATGTATTGATATCGCTCTGTAAGTGAGTCAAGTGGGTGTAAATCGGCATAAACACAGCAGTGAAAAGCAGCTAAACCCCATTATAAAAATCAATTACTTTTAAAAACCCGTGAAACAAAGACAGTGAAAGAGAGAGAAATTCATACAGAATTCGTTCAGGGGCTGGGATGCCACCTTTATTGACCATCTCTAGACCCACAGCTGATTGAGACATAAGGGTGGACACTCTTCGGGCTGAGAGGTTTGGTGAGGTTGGGTGAGCAAACGCAGACCCTTTAAAGTAATACTGCGTGGTACCCATCCCATGGGTCCAAAATCTCCAGGTTCAAGGGCATCTTCCTACATCGAAAACATGCATGAGAAACCCAGAAGATGGTACACCGTGTGATCGGGAAAGGTTTCTAAAACGCACCTCATTTCTCATCTCCTTGTGCTCGGGCTCGCCATTCCAGCCGCTTTACTAGCAATCTCCCTCCTTGGAGAATGAGCACCTTTAACCTCCTGTTCTGTACAGGTTGCAAATTTGTCCTGAGGATGAACGGGAAGAGGGGGAACCAATGAGAGACTAGGTCTAGGTGTGGGGACAGGCACAGGTCACTCTATTTTCCCATCAGGAAGAAGAATTAACCACAGGCTCAGGCTGCCCCCCGGAACCACAATAGGGCCTGAAGCAATCCTGCGCTTTTGCGGCCAGCTCCCAAGAAAGCGAGTTGAAAAATGGAGCTCAGGGGCACTGCAATTCACAAACCTGCAGAGTTAGAAATGATAACTCTCGTCCACAAATATATTGAGGGAAGGCAACGAAGAGGATTTGAAAGCAAGGCAGAATTGCAGGAAACAGATTTCAGGAGGTAGATTCGAATCGCCTTTAAAGCACAGGAAAAGCGGCAAAACCTCGACCATGATGCCCTTGGCCAAAAAGGGCGTATGCGTTTTTTCCTGAATATATTCAGGAAAAAAAGCATACGCCCTTTTTGGCCAACCAAGAAACCTGGAAAGGCAAATCAGCGCTACAAAGAAGTCTCGCTTCCCATCGGTCAAAAGGGCCATGCTGAATAAAGTGTCAAAACCAGAAATGTAGGACAGGCCATGGAGAAACGGGAGCCTTGCTACGCTGATGGGCGGGATGTAAATTGCCAACAGCCACTCTGGAGAAGTGTACGGTGTGTCCTGAAACATCTAAAAAACTCAGCTTAGAGAGCATAGGGCACTTCCACTCATGGGCGTATAAATTGGGAAAACTAAAAATCAGCAAGACACAGGCACCCCAAAGTTTAGGGCTGCTCTGTTGACAAGAACCTCCACTTCGTTACACCTTAAATATCCCAGGAAAGAGAAAAATGGATAAGGAAGTTGTGGTCCTTATGTACAATGGCATATCACTCAGCCATGAAATTAACGTCATAAGGCTAGTAGCAGCATGATGAGAGGTTTTAGGTACGACGATTCTAAGTGAAATAAGTCACACAGAAAAAGACACTTATCATAAGATATCACTTAGAGAGGGAATGTAAAAACCGCTACACTTGAACTGAATTACAAAACAGAACAGCGTCACACGTTTAGAAGACACACTATGGCTGCTTAACGGGAAAGGTGAAGTGGGGTGATGCATAAAACAAGGGTTTCAAATTAGCTCAGATACCGTTCCATAAACCCAATATGTAATAGACAAGACCTACTCCTTGCTCAGTGAACTGGACTCAACACCCCCTGTTCACCGCCCAAGAATATATCTGACTAGTAAGAATCTTAAAACCAATGTATTGATATCCCTCTGTAAGTGAGTCAAGTGGGTGTAAACCGGCATAAACACAGCAGTGAAAAGCAACTAAACCCCGTTATAAAAATCAATTACTTCTAAAAACCCGTGAAACAAAGACAGTGAAGAGAGAGAAATTATTACAAAATTCGTTCAGTGGCTGTGATGCCACCTGGATTGACCATCTCTAGACCCACAGCTGATTGAGACATAAGGGTGGACACTCTTGGGGCTGAGAGGTTTGGTGAGGTTGGGTGAGCAAACACAGACCCTTTAAAGTAATACAGCGTGGTATCCATCCCATGGGTCCAAAATCTCCAGGTTCAAGGGCATCTTCCTACATCGAAAACATGCATGAGAAACCCAGAAGATGGTACACCGTGTGATCGGGAAAGGTTTCTAAAACGCACCTCATTTCTCATCTCCTTGTGCTGGGGTTGACCATTACAGCCGCTTTACTAGCAATCTCCCTCCTTGGAGAATCAGCCCCTTTAACCTTCTGTTCCCTACAGGTTGCAATTTGTCCTGAGGATAAACGGGAAGAGGGGGAACCAATGAGAGACTAGCTCTAGGTATTGGGACAGCCACATGTCACTCTATTTTCCCATCAGGAAGAAGGATTAACCACAGGCTCAGCCTGCCGCCCGGAAGCAGAACAGGGCCTGAAGCAATCCTGTGCTTTTGCGGCCAGCTCCCAAAGAAGCGAGTTGAAAAATGGAGCTCAGGGGCACTGCAATTCACAAACCTGCAGAGTTATAAATGGTAACTCTCGTCCACAAATATATTGAGGGAAGGCAACGAAGAGGATTTGAAAGCATAGCAGAATTGCAGGAAACTGATTTCAGGAGGTAGAGTCGAATCGCGTTTAAAGCACAGGAAAAGCGGCAAAACCTCGACAATGATGCCCTTGGCCAAAAAGGGCGTATGCGTTTTTTCCTGAATATATTCAGGAAAAAACGCATACGCCCTTTTTGGCCAACCAAGCAACCTGGAAAGGCAAATCAGCGCTACAAAGAAGTCTCGCTTCCCATCGGTCAAAAGGGCCATGCTGAATAAAGTGTCAAAACCAGAAATGCAGGACAGGCCATGGAGAAACGGGAGCCTTGCTACGCTGATGGGCGGGATGTAAATTGCCAACAGCCTCTCTGGAGAAGTGTACGGTGTGTCCTGAAACACCTAAAAAACTCAGCTTAGAGAGCATAGGGCACTTCCACTCATGGGCGTATAAATTGGGAAAACTAAAAATCAGCAAGACACAGGCACCCCAAAGTTTAGGGCTGCTCTGTTGACAAGAACCTCCACTTCATTACACCTTAAATATCCCAGGAAAGAGAAAAATGGATAAAGAAGTTGTGGTCCTTATGTACAATGGAATATCACTCAGGCATGAAATCAACGTCATAAGGCTGGTAGCAGCATGATGAGAAGATTTAGGTACGATGATTCTAAGTGAAATAAGTCACAGAGAAAGACACTTATCGTAAGATATCACTTATAGAGGGAATGTAAAATCCGCTACACTTGAACTGAATTACAAAACAGAACAGCGTCACACGTTTAGAAAACACACTATGGCTGCTTAACGGGAAAGGTGAGGTGGGGTGATGCATAAAACAAGGGTATCAAATTAGCTCAGATAGTGTTCCATAAACCCAATATGTAACAGACAAGACCTACTCCTTGCTCAGTGAACTGGACTCAACACCCCCTGTTCACCGCCCAAGAATATATCTGACTAGTAAGACTCTTAAAACCAATGTATTGATATCTCTCTGTAAGTGAGTCAAGTGGGTGTAAATCGGCATAAACACAGCAGTGAAAAGCAGCTAAACCCCATTATAAAAGTCAATTACTTTTAAAAACCCGTGAAACAAAGACAGTGAAACAGAGAGAAATTCATACAGAATTCGTTCAGGGGCTGGGATGCCACCTTTATTGACCATCTCTAGACCCACAGCTGATTGAGACATAAGGGTGGACACTCTTGGGGCTGAGAGGTTTGGTGAGGTTGGGTGAGCAAACGCAGACCCTTTAAAGTAATACTGCGTGGTACCCATCCCATGGGTCCAAAATCTCCAGGTTCAAGGGCATCTTCCTACATCGAAAACATGCATGAGAAACCCAGAAGACGGTACACCGTGTGATCGGGAAAGGTTTCTAAAACGCACCTCATTTCTCATCTCCTTGTGCTCGGGCTCGCCATTACAGCCACTTTACTAGCAATCTCCCTCCTTGGAGAATCAGCACCTTTAACCTCCTGTTCCGAACAGGTTGCAATTTGTCCTGAGGATGAACGGGAAGAGGGGGAACCAATGAGAGACTAGGTCTAGGTGTGGGGACAGGCACAGGTCACTCTATTTTCCCATCAGAAAGAAGGATTAACCACAGGCTCAGCCTGCCGCCCGGAAGCAGAAGAGGGCCTGAAGCAATCCTGTGCTTTTGCGGCCAGCTCCCTAAAAAGCGAGTTGAAAAATCGAGCTCAGGGGCACTGCAATTCACAAACCTGCAGAGTTAGAAATGATAACTCTCGTCCACAAATATATTGAGGGAAGGCAACGAAGAGTATTTGAAAGCATAGCAGAATTGCAGGAAACAGATTTCAGGAGGTAGAGTCGAATCGCCTTTAAAGCACAGGAAAGGCGGCAAAACCTCGACAATTATGCCCTTGGCCAAAAAGGGCGTATGCATTTTTTCCTGAATATATTCAGGAAAAAACGCATACGCCCTTTTTGGCCAACCAAGCAACCTGGAAAGGCAAATCAGCGCTACAAAGAAGTCTCGCTTCCCATCGGTCAAAAGGGCCATGCTGAATAAAGTGTCAAAACCAGAAATGCAGGACAGGCCATGGAGAAACGGGAGCCTTGCTACGCTGATGGGCGGGATGTAAATTGCCAACAGCCACTCTGGAGAAGTGTACGGGGTGTCATGAAACATCTAAAAAACTCAGCTTAGAGAGCATAGGGCACTTCCACTCATGGGCGTATAAATTGGGAAAACTAAAAATCAGCAAGACACAGGCACCCCAAAGTTTAGGGCTGCTCTGTTGACAAGAACCTCCACTTCGTTACACCTTAAATATCCCAGGAAAGAGAAAAATGGATAAGGAAGTTGTGGTCCTTATGTACAATGGCATATCACTCAGCCATGAAATTAACGTCATAAGGCTAGTAGCAGCATGATGAGAGGATTTAGGTACGACGATTCTAAGTGAAATAAGTCACACAGAAAAAGACACTTATCATAAGATATCACTTAGAGAGGGAATGTAAAAACCGCTACACTTGAACTGAATTACAAAACAGAACAGCGTCACACGTTTAGAAGACACACTATGGCTGCTTAACGGGAAAGGTGAGGTGGGGTGATGCATAAAACAAGGGTTTCAAATTAGCTCAGATACCGTTCCATAAACCCAATATGTAATAGACAAGACCTACTCCTTGCTCAGTGAACTGGACTCAACACCCCCTGTTCACCGCCCAAGAATATATCTGACTAGTAAGAATCTTAAAACCAATGTATTGATATCCCTCTGTAAGTGAGTCAAGTGGGTGTAAACTGGCATAAACACAGCAGTGAAAAGCAGCTAAACCCCATTATAAAAATCAATTACTTTTAAAAACCCGTGAAACAAAGACAGTGAAATAGAGAGAAATTCTTACAAAATTCGTTCAGGCGCTGTGATGCCACCTGGATTGACCATCTCTAGACCCACAGCTGATTGAGACATAAGGGTGGACACTCTTGGGGCTGAGAGGTTTGGTGAGGTTGGGTGAGCAAACGCAGACCCTTTAAAGTAGTACTGCGTGGTATCCATCCCATGGGTCCAAAATCTCCAGGTTCAAGGGCATCTTCCTACATCGAAAACATGCATGAGAAACCCAGAAGATGGTACACCGTGTGATCGGGAAAGGTTTCTAAAACGCACCTCATTTCTCATCTCCTTGTGCTCGGGTTGGCCATTACAGCCGCTTTACTAGCAATCTCCCTCCTTTGAGAATCAGCACTTTTAACCTCCTGTTCCGTACAGGTTGCAATTTGTCCTGAGGATGAACGGGAAGAGGGGGAACCAATGAGAGACTAGGTCTAGGTGTGGGGACAGGCACAGGTCACTCTATTTTCCCATCAGGAAGAAGAATTAACCACAGGCTCAGCCTGCCGCCCGGAACCACAATAGGGCCTGAAGCAATCCTGCGCTTTTGCGGCCAGCTCCCAAGAAAGCGAGTTGAAAAATGGAGCTCAGGGGCACTGCAATTCACAAACCTGCAGAGTTAGAAATGATAACTCTCGTCCACAAATATATTGAGGGAAGGCAACGAAGAGGATTTGAAAGCAAGGCAGAATTGCAGGAAACAGATTTCAGGAGGTAGATTCGAATCGCCTTTAAAGCACAGGAAAAGCGGCAAAACCTCGACCATGATGCCCTTGGCCAAAAAGGGCGTATGCGTTTTTTCCTGAATATATTCAGGAAAAAACGCATACGCCCTTTTTGGCCAACCAAGCAACCTGGAAAGGCAAATCAGCGCTACAAAGAAGTCTCGCTTCCCATCGGTCAAAAGGGCCATGCTGAATAAAGTGTCAAAACCAGAAATGCAGGACAGGCCATGGAGAAACGGGAGCCTTGCTACGCTGATGGGCGGGATTTAAATTGCCAACAGCCACTCTGGAGAAGTGTACGGTGTGTCCTGAAACATCTAAAAAACTCAGATTAGAGAGCATAGGGCACTTCCACTCATGGGCGTATAAATTGGGAAAACTAAAAATCAGCAAGACACAGGCACCCCAAAGTTTAGGGCTGCTCTGTTGACAAGAACCTCCACTTCGTTACACCTTAAATATCCCAGGAAAGAGAAAAATGGATAAAGAAGCTGTGGTCCATATGTATAATGGCATATCACTCAGCAATGAAATCAACATCATAAGGCTAGTAGCAGCATGATGAGAAGATTTAGGTACGACGATTCTAAGTGAAATAAGTCACACAGAAAAAGACACTTATCATAAGATATCACTTAGAGAGGGAATGTAAAAACCGCTACACTTGAACTGAATTACAAAACAGAACAGCGTCACACGTTTAGAAGACACACTATGGCTGCTTAACGGGAAAGGTGAGGTGGGGTGATGCATAAAACAAGGGTTGCAAATTAGCTCAGATACTCTTCCATAAACCCAATATGTAACAGACAAGACCTACTCCTTGCTCAGTGAACTGGATTCAACACCCCCTGTTCACCGCCCAAGAATATATCTGACTAGTAAGACTCTTAAAACCAATGTATTGATATCTCTCTGTAAGTGAGTCAAGTGGGTGTAAAGCGGCATAAACACAGCAGTGAAAAGCAGCTAAACCCCATTATAAAAATCGATTACTTTTAAAAACCCGTGAAACAAAGACAGTGAAAGAGAGAGAAATTCATACAGAATTCGTTCAGGGGCTGGGATGCCACCTTTATTAACCATCTCTAGACCCACAGCTGATTGAGACATAAGGGTGGACACTCTTGGGGCTGAGAGGTTTGGTGAGGTTGGGTGAGCAAACGCAGACCCTTTAAAGTAATACTGCGTGGTACCCATCCCATGGGTCCAAAATCTCCAGGTTCAAGGGCATCTTCCTACATCGAAAACATGCATGAGAAACCCAGAAGATGGTACACCGTGTGATCGGGAAAGGTTTCTAAAACGCACCTCATTTCTCATCTGCTTGTGCTCGGGCTCGCCATTCCAGCCGCTTTACTAGCAATCTCCCTCCTTGGAGAATGAGCACCTTTAACCTCCTGTTCTGTACAGGTTGCAAATTTGTCCTGAGGATGAACGGGAAGAGGGGGAACCAATGAGAGACTAGGTCTAGGTGTGGGGACAGGCACAGGTCACTCTATTTTCCCATCAGGAAGAAGAATTAACCACAGGCTCAGCCTGCCGCCCGGAACCACAATAGGGCCTGAAGCAATCCTGCGCTTTTGCGGCCAGCTCCCAAGAAAGCGAGTTGAAAAATGGAGCTCAGGGGCACTGCAATTCACAAACCTGCAGAGTTAGAAATGATAACTCTCGTCCACAAATATATTGAGGGAAGGCAACAAAGAGGATTAGAAAGCAAGGCAGAATTGCAGGAAACAGATTTCAGGAGGTAGATTCGAATCGCCTTTAAAGCACAGGAAAAGCGGCAAAACCTCGACCATGATGCCCTTGGCCAAAAAGGGCGTATGCGTTTTTTCCTGAATATATTCAGGAAAAAACGCATACGCCCTTTTTGGCCAACCAAGCAACCTGGAAAGGCAAATCAGCGCTACAAAGAAGTCTCGCTTCCCATCGGTCAAAAGGGCCATGCTGAATAAAGTGTCAAAACCAGAAATGCAGGACAGGCCATGGAGAAACGGGAGCCTTGCTACGCTGATGGGCGGGATGTAAATTGCCAACAGCCACTCTGGAGAAGTGTACGGTGTGTCCTGAAACATCTAAAAAACTCAGCTTAGAGAGCATAGGGCACTTCCACTCATGGGCGTATAAATTGGGAAAACTAAAAATCAGCAAGACACAGGCACCCCAAAGTTTAGGGCTGCTCTGATGAGAAGAACCTCCACTTCATTACACCTTAAATATCCCAGGAAAGAGAAAAATGGATAAAGAAGTTGTGGTCCTTATGTACAATGGAATATCACTCAGGCATGAAATCAACATCATAAGGCTAGTAGCAGCATGATGAGAAGATTTAGGTACGACGATTCTAAGTGAAATAAGTCACACAGAAAAAGGCACTTATCATAAGATATCACTTATAGAGGGAATGTAAAAACCGCTACACTTGAACTGAATTACAAAACAGAACAGCGTCACACGTTTAGAAAACACACTATGGCTTCTTAACGGGAAAGGTGAGGTGGGGTGATGCATAACACAAGGGTTTCAAATTAGCTCAGATACTGTTCCATAAACCCAATATGTAACAGACAAGACCTACTCCTTGCTCAGTGAACTGGATTCAACACCCCCTGTTCACCGCCCAAGAATATATCTGACTAGTAAGACTCTTAAAACCAATGTATTGATATCTCTCTGTAAGTGAGTCAAGTGGGTGTAAATCGGCATAAACACAGCAGTGAAAAGCAGCTAAACCCCATTATAAAAATCAACTACTTTTAAAAACCCGTGAAACAAAGACAGTGAAAGAGAGAGAAATTCATACAGAATTCGTTCAGGGGCTGGGATGCCACCTTTATTGACCATCTCTAGACCCACAGCTGATTGAGACATAAGGGTGGACACTCTTCGGGCTGAGAGGTTTGGTGAGGTTGGGTGAGCAAACGCAGACCCTTTAAAGTAATACTGCGTGGTACCCATCCCATGGGTCCAAAATCTCCAGGTTCAAGGGCATCTTCCTACATCGAAAACATGCATGAGAAACCCAGAAGATGGTACACCGTGTGATCGGGAAAGGTTTCTAAAACGCACCTCATTTCTCATCTCCTTGTGCTCGGGCTCGCCATTCCAGCCGCTTTACTAGCAATCTCCCTCCTTGGAGAATGAGCACCTTTAACCTCCTGTTCTGTACAGGTTGCAAATTTGTCCTGAGGATGAACGGGAAGAGGGGGAACCAATGAGAGACTAGGTCTAGGTGTGGGGACAGGCACAGGTCACTCTATTTTCCCATCAGGAAGAAGAATTAACCACAGGCTCAGCCTGCCCCCCGGAACCACAATAGGGCCTGAAGCAATCCTGCGCTTTTGCGGCCAGCTCCCAAGAAAGCGAGTTGAAAAATGGAGCTCAGGGGCACTGCAATTCACAAGCCTGCAGAGTTAGAAATGATAACTCTCGTCCACAAATATATTGAGGGAAGGCAACAAAGAGGATTAGAAAGCAAGGCAGAATTGCAGGAAACAGATTTCAGGAGGTAGATTCGAATCGCCTTTAAAGCACAGGAAAAGCGGCAAAACCTCGACCATGATGCCCTTGGCCAAAAAGGGCGTATGCGTTTTTTCCTGAATATATTCAGGAAAAAAAGCATACGCCCTTTTTGGCCAACCAAGAAACCTGGAAAGGCAAATCAGCGCTACAAAGAAGTCTCGCTTCCCATCGGTCAAAAGGGCCATGCTGAATAAAGTGTCAAAACCAGAAATGTAGGACAGGCCATGGAGAAACGGGAGCCTTGCTACGCTGATGGGCGGGATGTAAATTGCCAACAGCCACTCTGGAGAAGTGTACGGTGTGTCCTGAAACATCTAAAAAACTCAGCTTAGAGAGCATAGGGCACTTCCACTCATGGGCGTATAAATTGGGAAAACTAAAAATCAGCAAGACACAGGCACCCCAAAGTTTAGGGCTGCTCTGTTGACAAGAACCTCCACTTCGTTACACCTTAAATATCCCAGGAAAGAGAAAAATGGATAAGGAAGTTGTGGTCCTTATGTACAATGGCATATCACTCAGCCATGAAATTAACGTCATAAGGCTAGTAGCAGCATGATGAGAGGTTTTAGGTACGACGATTCTAAGTGAAATAAGTCACACAGAAAAAGACACTTATCATAAGATATCACTTAGAGAGGGAATGTAAAAACCGCTACACTTGAACTGAATTACAAAACAGAACAGCGTCACACGTTTAGAAGACACACTATGGCTGCTTAACGGGAAAGGTGAAGTGGGGTGATGCATAAAACAAGGGTTTCAAATTAGCTCAGATACCGTTCCATAAACCCAATATGTAATAGACAAGACCTACTCCTTGCTCAGTGAACTGGACTCAACACCCCCTGTTCACCACCCAAGAATATATCTGACTAGTAAGAATCTTAAAACCAATGTATTGATATCCCTCTGTAAGTGAGTCAAGTGGGTGTAAACCGGCATAAACACAGCAGTGAAAAGCAACTAAACCCCGTTATAAAAATCTATTACTTTTAAAAACCCGTGAAACAAAGACAGTGAAGAGAGACAAATTATTACAAAATTCGTTCAGTGGCTGTGATGCCACCTGGATTGACCATCTCTAGACCCACAGCTGATTGAGACATAAGGGTGGACACTCTTGGGGCTGAGAGGTTTGGTGAGGTTGGGTGAGCAAACACAGACCCTTTAAAGTAATACAGCGTGGTATCCATCCCATGGGTCCAAAATCTCCAGGTTCAAGGGCATCTTCCTACATCGAAAACATGCATGAGAAACCCAGAAGATGGTACACCGTGTGATCGGGAAAGGTTTCTAAAACGCACCTCATTTCTCATCTCCTTGTGCTGGGGTTGACCATTACAGCCGCTTTACTAGCAATCTCCCTCCTTGGAGAATCAGCCCCTTTAACCTTCTGTTCCCTACAGGTTGCAATTTGTCCTGAGGATAAACGGGAAGAGGGGGAACCAATGAGAGACTAGCTCTAGGTATTGGGACAGCCACATGTCACTCTATTTTCCCATCAGGAAGAAGGATTAACCACAGGCTCAGCCTGCCGCCCGGAAGCAGAACAGGGCCTGAAGCAATCCTGTGCTTTTGCGGCCAGCTCCCAAAAAAGCGAGTTGAAAAATGGAGCTCAGGGGCACTGCAATTCACAAACCTGCAGAGTTATAAATGGTAACTCTCGTCCACAAATATATTGAGGGAAGGCAACGAAGAGGATTTGAAAGCATAGCAGAATTGCAGGAAACTGATTTCAGGAGGTAGAGTCGAATCGCGTTTAAAGCACAGGAAAAGCGGCAAAACCTCGACAATGATGCCCTTGGCCAAAAAGGGCGTATGCGTTTTTTCCTGAATATATTCAGGAAAAAACGCATACGCCCTTTTTGGCCAACCAAGCAACCTGGAAAGGCAAATCAGCGCTACAAAGAAGTCTCGCTTCCCATCGGTCAAAAGGGCCATGCTGAATAAAGTGTCAAAACCAGAAATGCAGGACAGGCCATGGAGAAACGGGAGCCTTGCTATGCTGATGGGCGGGATGTAAATTGCCAACAGCCACTCTGGAGAAGTGTACGGTGTTTCCTTAAACACCTAAAAAACTCAGCTTAGAGAGCATAGGGCACTTCCACTCATGGGCGTATAAATTGGGAAAACTAAAAATCAGCAAGACACAGGCACCCCAAAGTTTAGGGCTGCTCTGTTGACAAGAACCTCCACTTCATTACACCTTAAATATCCCAGGAAAGAGAAAAATGGATAAAGAAGTTGTGGTCCTTATGTACAATGGAATATCACTCAGGCATGAAATCAACGTCATAAGGCTAGTAGCAGCATGATGAGTGGATTTAGGTACGACGATTGTAAGTGAAATAAGTCACAGAGAAAGACACTTATCGTAACATATCCCTTATAGAGGGAATGTAAAATCCGCTACACTTGAACTGAATTACAAAACAGAACAGCGTCACACGTTTAGAAAACACACTATGGCTGCTTAACGGGAAAGGTGAGGTGGGGTGATGCATAAAACAAGGGTATCAAATTAGCTCAGATACTGTTCCATAAACCCAATATGTAATAGACAAGACCTACTCCTTGCTCAGTGAACTGGATTCAACACCCCCTGTTCACCGCCCAAGAATATATCTGACTAGTAAGAATCTTAAAACCAATGTATTGATATCCCTCTGTAACTGAGTCAAGTGGGTGTAAACCGGCATAAACACAGCAGTGAAAAGCAGCTAAACCCCGTTATAAAAATCAATTACTTTTAAAAACCCGTGAAACAAAGACAGTGAAATAGAGAGAAATTCTTACAAAATTCGTTCAGGGGCTGTGATGCCACCTGGATTGACCATCTCTAGACCCACAGCTGATTGAGACATAAGGGTGGACACTCTTGGGGCTGAGAGGTTTGGTGAGGTTGGGTGAGCAAACGCAGACCCTTTAAAGTAGTACTGCGTGGTATCCATCCCATGGGTCCAAAATCTCCAGGTTCAAGGGCATCTTCCTACATCGAAAACATGCATGAGAAACCCAGAAGATGGTACACCGTGTGATCGGGAAAGGTTTCTAAAACGCACCTCATTTCTCATCTCCTTGTGCTCGGGTTGGCCATTACAGCCGCTTTACTGGCAATCTCCCTCCTTTGAGAATCAGCACTTTTAACCTCCTGTTCCGTACAGGTTGCAATTTGTCCTGAGGATGAACGGGAAGAGGGGGAACCAATGAGAGACTAGGTCTAGGTGTGGGGACAGGCACAGGTCACTCTATTTTCCCATCAGGAAGAAGAATTAACCACAGGCTCAGCCTGCCGCCCGGAACCACAATAGGGCCTGAAGCAATCCTGCGCTTTTGCGGCCAGCTCCCAAGAAAGCGAGTTGAAAAATGGAGCTCAGGGGCACTGCAATTCACAAACCTGCAGAGTTAGAAATGATAACTCTCGTCCACAAATATATTGAGGGAAGGCAACGAAGAGGATTTGAAAGCAAGGCAGAATTGCAGGAAACAGATTTCAGGAGGTAGATTCGAATCGCCTTTAAAGCACAGGAAAAGCGGCAAAACCTCGACCATGATGCCCTTGGCCAAAAAGGGCGTATGCGTTTTTTCCTGAATATATTCAGGAAAAAACGCATACGCCCTTTTTGGCCAACCAAGCAACCTGGAAAGGCAAATCAGCGCTACAAAGAAGTCTCGCTTCCCATCGGTCAAAAGGGCCATGCTGAATAAAGTGTCAAAACCAGAAATGCAGGACAGGCCATGGAGAAACGGGAGCCTTGCTACGCTGATGGGCGGGATTTAAATTGCCAACAGCCACTCTGGAGAAGTGTACGGTGTGTCCTGAAACATCTAAAAAACTCAGATTAGAGAGCATAGGGCACTTCCACTCATGGGCGTATAAATTGGGAAAACTAAAAATCAGCAAGACACAGGCACCCCAAAGTTTAGGGCTGCTCTGTTGACAAGAACCTCCACTTCGTTACACCTTAAATATCCCAGGAAAGAGAAAAATGGATAAAGAAGCTGTGGTCCATATGTATAATGGCATATCACTCAGCAATGAAATCAACATCATAAGGCTAGTAGCAGCATGATGAGAAGATTTAGGTACGACGATTCTAAGTGAAATAAGTCACACAGAAAAAGACACTTATCATAAGATATCACTTAGAGAGGGAATGTAAAAACCGCTACACTTGAACTGAATTACAAAACAGAACAGCGTCACACGTTTAGAAGACACACTATGGCTGCTTAACGGGAAAGGTGAGGTGGGGTGATGCATAAAACAAGGGTTGCAAATTAGCTCAGATACTCTTCCATAAACCCAATATGTAACAGACAAGACCTACTCCTTGCTCAGTGAACTGGATTCAACACCCCCTGTTCACCGCCCAAGAATATATCTGACTAGTAAGACTCTTAAAACCAATGTATTGATATCTCTCTGTAAGTGAGTCAAGTGGGTGTAAAGTGGCATAAACACAGCAGTGAAAAGCAGCTAAACCCCATTATAAAAATCGATTACTTTTAAAAACCCGTGAAACAAAGACAGTGAAAGAGAGAGAAATTCATACAGAATTCGTTCAGGGGCTGGGATGCCACCTTTATTAACCATCTCTAGACCCACAGCTGATTGAGACATAAGGGTGGACACTCTTGGGGCTGAGAGGTTTGGTGAGGTTGGGTGAGCAAACGCAGACCCTTTAAAGTAATACTGCGTGGTACCCATCCCATGGGTCCAAAATCTCCAGGTTCAAGGGCATCTTCCTACATCGAAAACATGCATGAGAAACCCAGAAGATGGTACACCGTGTGATCGGGAAAGGTTTCTAAAACGCACCTCATTTCTCATCTGCTTGTGCTCGGGCTCGCCATTCCAGCCGCTTTACTAGCAATCTCCCTCCTTGGAGAATGAGCACCTTTAACCTCCTGTTCTGTACAGGTTGCAAATTTGTCCTGAGGATGAACGGGAAGAGGGGGAACCAATGAGAGACTAGGTCTAGGTGTGGGGACAGGCACAGGTCACTCTATTTTCCCATCAGGAAGAAGAATTAACCACAGGCTCAGCCTGCCGCCCGGAACCACAATAGGGCCTGAAGCAATCCTGCGCTTTTGCGGCCAGCTCCCAAGAAAGCGAGTTGAAAAATGGAGCTCAGGGGCACTGCAATTCACAAACCTGCAGAGTTAGAAATGATAACTCTCGTCCACAAATATATTGAGGGAAGGCAACAAAGAGGATTAGAAAGCAAGGCAGAATTGCAGGAAACAGATTTCAGGAGGTAGATTCGAATCGCCTTTAAAGCACAGGAAAAGCGGCAAAACCTCGACCATGATGCCCTTGGCCAAAAAGGGCGTATGCGTTTTTTCCTGAATATATTCAGGAAAAAACGCATACGCCCTTTTTGGCCAACCAAGCAACCTGGAAAGGCAAATCAGCGCTACAAAGAAGTCTCGCTTCCCATCGGTCAAAAGGGCCATGCTGAATAAAGTGTCAAAACCAGAAATGCAGGACAGGCCATGGAGAAACGGGAGCCTTGCTACGCTGATGGGCGGGATGTAAATTGCCAACAGCCACTCTGGAGAAGTGTACGGTGTGTCCTGAAACATCTAAAAAACTCAGCTTAGAGAGCATAGGGCACTTCCACTCATGGGCGTATAAATTGGGAAAACTAAAAATCAGCAAGACACAGGCACCCCAAAGTTTAGGGCTGCTCTGATGAGAAGAACCTCCACTTCATTACACCTTAAATATCCCAGGAAAGAGAAAAATGGATAAAGAAGTTGTGGTCCTTATGTACAATGGAATATCACTCAGGCATGAAATCAACATCATAAGGCTAGTAGCAGCATGATGAGAAGATTTAGGTACGACGATTCTAAGTGAAATAAGTCACACAGAAAAAGGCACTTATCATAAGATATCACTTATAGAGGGAATGTAAAAACCGCTACACTTGAACTGAATTACAAAACAGAACAGCGTCACACGTTTAGAAAACACACTATGGCTTCTTAACGGGAAAGGTGAGGTGGGGTGATGCATAACACAAGGGTTTCAAATTAGCTCAGATACTGTTCCATAAACCCAATATGTAACAGACAAGACCTACTCCTTGCTCAGTGAACTGGATTCAACACCCCCTGTTCACCGCCCAAGAATATATCTGACTAGTAAGACTCTTAAAACCAATGTATTGATATCTCTCTGTAAGTGAGTCAAGTGGGTGTAAATCGGCATAAACACAGCAGTGAAAAGCAGCTAAACCCCATTATAAAAATCAACTACTTTTAAAAACCCGTGAAACAAAGACAGTGAAAGAGAGAGAAATTCATACAGAATTCGTTCAGGGGCTGGGATGCCACCTTTATTGACCATCTCTAGACCCACAGCTGATTGAGACATAAGGGTGGACACTCTTCGGGCTGAGAGGTTTGGTGAGGTTGGGTGAGCAAACGCAGACCCTTTAAAGTAATACTGCGTGGTACCCATCCCATGGGTCCAAAATCTCCAGGTTCAAGGGCATCTTCCTACATCGAAAACATGCATGAGAAACCCAGAAGATGGTACACCGTGTGATCGGGAAAGGTTTCTAAAACGCACCTCATTTCTCATCTCCTTGTGCTCGGGCTCGCCATTCCAGCCGCTTTACTAGCAATCTCCCTCCTTGGAGAATGAGCACCTTTAACCTCCTGTTCTGTACAGGTTGCAAATTTGTCCTGAGGATGAACGGGAAGAGGGGGAACCAATGAGAGACTAGGTCTAGGTGTGGGGACAGGCACAGGTCACTCTATTTTCCCATCAGGAAGAAGAATTAACCACAGGCTCAGCCTGCCCCCCGGAACCACAATAGGGCCTGAAGCAATCCTGCGCTTTTGCGGCCAGCTCCCAAGAAAGCGAGTTGAAAAATGGAGCTCAGGGGCACTGCAATTCACAAGCCTGCAGAGTTAGAAATGATAACTCTCGTCCACAAATATATTGAGGGAAGGCAACAAAGAGGATTAGAAAGCAAGGCAGAATTGCAGGAAACAGATTTCAGGAGGTAGATTCGAATCGCCTTTAAAGCACAGGAAAAGCGGCAAAACCTCGACCATGATGCCCTTGGCCAAAAAGGGCGTATGCGTTTTTTCCTGAATATATTCAGGAAAAAAAGCATACGCCCTTTTTGGCCAACCAAGAAACCTGGAAAGGCAAATCAGCGCTACAAAGAAGTCTCGCTTCCCATCGGTCAAAAGGGCCATGCTGAATAAAGTGTCAAAACCAGAAATGTAGGACAGGCCATGGAGAAACGGGAGCCTTGCTACGCTGATGGGCGGGATGTAAATTGCCAACAGCCACTCTGGAGAAGTGTACGGTGTGTCCTGAAACATCTAAAAAACTCAGCTTAGAGAGCATAGGGCACTTCCACTCATGGGCGTATAAATTGGGAAAACTAAAAATCAGCAAGACACAGGCACCCCAAAGTTTAGGGCTGCTCTGTTGACAAGAACCTCCACTTCGTTACACCTTAAATATCCCAGGAAAGAGAAAAATGGATAAGGAAGTTGTGGTCCTTATGTACAATGGCATATCACTCAGCCATGAAATTAACGTCATAAGGCTAGTAGCAGCATGATGAGAGGTTTTAGGTACGACGATTCTAAGTGAAATAAGTCACACAGAAAAAGACACTTATCATAAGATATCACTTAGAGAGGGAATGTAAAAACCGCTACACTTGAACTGAATTACAAAACAGAACAGCGTCACACGTTTAGAAGACACACTATGGCTGCTTAACGGGAAAGGTGAAGTGGGGTGATGCATAAAACAAGGGTTTCAAATTAGCTCAGATACCGTTCCATAAACCCAATATGTAATAGACAAGACCTACTCCTTGCTCAGTGAACTGGACTCAACACCCCCTGTTCACCACCCAAGAATATATCTGACTAGTAAGAATCTTAAAACCAATGTATTGATATCCCTCTGTAAGTGAGTCAAGTGGGTGTAAACCGGCATAAACACAGCAGTGAAAAGCAACTAAACCCCGTTATAAAAATCTATTACTTTTAAAAACCCGTGAAACAAAGACAGTGAAGAGAGACAAATTATTACAAAATTCGTTCAGTGGCTGTGATGCCACCTGGATTGACCATCTCTAGACCCACAGCTGATTGAGACATAAGGGTGGACACTCTTGGGGCTGAGAGGTTTGGTGAGGTTGGGTGAGCAAACACAGACCCTTTAAAGTAATACAGCGTGGTATCCATCCCATGGGTCCAAAATCTCCAGGTTCAAGGGCATCTTCCTACATCGAAAACATGCATGAGAAACCCAGAAGATGGTACACCGTGTGATCGGGAAAGGTTTCTAAAACGCACCTCATTTCTCATCTCCTTGTGCTGGGGTTGACCATTACAGCCGCTTTACTAGCAATCTCCCTCCTTGGAGAATCAGCCCCTTTAACCTTCTGTTCCCTACAGGTTGCAATTTGTCCTGAGGATAAACGGGAAGAGGGGGAACCAATGAGAGACTAGCTCTAGGTATTGGGACAGCCACATGTCACTCTATTTTCCCATCAGGAAGAAGGATTAACCACAGGCTCAGCCTGCCGCCCGGAAGCAGAACAGGGCCTGAAGCAATCCTGTGCTTTTGCGGCCAGCTCCCAAAAAAGCGAGTTGAAAAATGGAGCTCAGGGGCACTGCAATTCACAAACCTGCAGAGTTATAAATGGTAACTCTCGTCCACAAATATATTGAGGGAAGGCAACGAAGAGGATTTGAAAGCATAGCAGAATTGCAGGAAACTGATTTCAGGAGGTAGAGTCGAATCGCGTTTAAAGCACAGGAAAAGCGGCAAAACCTCGACAATGATGCCCTTGGCCAAAAAGGGCGTATGCGTTTTTTCCTGAATATATTCAGGAAAAAACGCATACGCCCTTTTTGGCCAACCAAGCAACCTGGAAAGGCAAATCAGCGCTACAAAGAAGTCTCGCTTCCCATCGGTCAAAAGGGCCATGCTGAATAAAGTGTCAAAACCAGAAATGCAGGACAGGCCATGGAGAAACGGGAGCCTTGCTATGCTGATGGGCGGGATGTAAATTGCCAACAGCCACTCTGGAGAAGTGTACGGTGTTTCCTTAAACACCTAAAAAACTCAGCTTAGAGAGCATAGGGCACTTCCACTCATGGGCGTATAAATTGGGAAAACTAAAAATCAGCAAGACACAGGCACCCCAAAGTTTAGGGCTGCTCTGTTGACAAGAACCTCCACTTCATTACACCTTAAATATCCCAGGAAAGAGAAAAATGGATAAAGAAGTTGTGGTCCTTATGTACAATGGAATATCACTCAGGCATGAAATCAACGTCATAAGGCTAGTAGCAGCATGATGAGTGGATTTAGGTACGACGATTGTAAGTGAAATAAGTCACAGAGAAAGACACTTATCGTAACATATCCCTTATAGAGGGAATGTAAAATCCGCTACACTTGAACTGAATTACAAAACAGAACAGCGTCACACGTTTAGAAAACACACTATGGCTGCTTAACGGGAAAGGTGAGGTGGGGTGATGCATAAAACAAGGGTATCAAATTAGCTCAGATACTGTTCCATAAACCCAATATGTAATAGACAAGACCTACTCCTTGCTCAGTGAACTGGATTCAACACCCCCTGTTCACCGCCCAAGAATATATCTGACTAGTAAGAATCTTAAAACCAATGTATTGATATCCCTCTGTAACTGAGTCAAGTGGGTGTAAACCGGCATAAACACAGCAGTGAAAAGCAGCTAAACCCCGTTATAAAAATCAATTACTTTTAAAAACCCGTGAAACAAAGACAGTGAAATAGAGAGAAATTCTTACAAAATTCGTTCAGGGGCTGTGATGCCACCTGGATTGACCATCTCTAGACCCACAGCTGATTGAGACATAAGGGTGGACACTCTTGGGGCTGAGAGGTTTGGTGAGGTTGGGTGAGCAAACGCAGACCCTTTAAAGTAGTACTGCGTGGTATCCATCCCATGGGTCCAAAATCTCCAGGTTCAAGGGCATCTTCCTACATCGAAAACATGCATGAGAAACCCAGAAGATGGTACACCGTGTGATCGGGAAAGGTTTCTAAAACGCACCTCATTTCTCATCTCCTTGTGCTCGGGTTGGCCATTACAGCCGCTTTACTGGCAATCTCCCTCCTTTGAGAATCAGCACTTTTAACCTCCTGTTCCGTACAGGTTGCAATTTGTCCTGAGGATGAACGGGAAGAGGGGGAACCAATGAGAGACTAGGTCTAGGTGTGGGGACAGGCACAGGTCACTCTATTTTCCCATCAGGAAGAAGAATTAACCACAGGCTCAGCCTGCCGCCCAGAACCACAATAGGGCCTGAAGCAATCCTGCGCTTTTGCGGCCAGCTCCCAAGAAAGCGAGTTGAAAAATGGAGCTCAGGGGCACTGCAATTCACAAACCTGCAGAGTTAGAAATGATAACTCTCGTCCACAAATATATTGAGGGAAGGCAACGAAGAGGATTTGAAAGCAAGGCAGAATTGCAGGAAACAGATTTCAGGAGGTAGATTCGAATCGCCTTTAAAGCACAGGAAAAGCGGCAAAACCTCGACCATGATGCCCTTGGCCAAAAAGGGCGTATGCGTTTTTTCCTGAATATATTCAGGAAAAAACGCATACGCCCTTTTTGGCCAACCAAGCAACCTGGAAAGGCAAATTAGCGCTACAAAGAAGTCTCGCTTCCCATCGGTCAAAAGGGCCATGCTGAATAAAGTGTCAAAACCAGAAATGCAGGACAGGCCATGGAGAAACGGGAGCCTTGCTACGCTGATGGGCGGGATGTAAATTGCCAACAGCCACTCTGGAGAAGTGTACGGTGTGTCCTGAAACATCTAAAAAACTCAGCTTAGAGAGCATAGGGCACTTCCACTCATGGGCGTATAAATTGGGAAAACTAAAAATCAGCAAGACACAGGCACCCCAAAGTTTAGGGCTGCTCTGATGACAAGAACCTCCACTTCATTACACCTTAAATATCCCAGGAAAGAGAAAAATGGATAAAGAAGTTGTGGTCCTTATGTACAATGGAATATCACTCAGGCATGAAATCAACATCATAAGGCTAGTAGCAGCATGATGAGAAGATTTAGGTACGACGATTCTAAGTGAAATAAGTCACACAGAAAAAGGCACTTATCATAAGATATCACTTAGAGAGGGAATGTAAAAACCGCTACACTTGAACTGAATTACAAAACAGAACAGCGTCACACGTTTAGAAGACACACTATGGCTGCTTAACGGGAAAGGTGAGGTGGGGTGATGCATAAAACAAGGGTTTCAAATTAGCTCAGATACCGTTCCATAAACCCAATATGTAATAGACAAGACCTACTCCTTGCTCAGTGAACTGGACTCAACACCCCCTGTTCACCGCCCAAGAATATATCTGACTAGTAAGACTCTTAAAACCAATGTATTGATATCCCTCTGTAAGTGAGTCAAGTGGGTGTAAAGCGGCATAAACACAGCAGTGAAAAGCAGCTAAACCCCATTATAAAAATCAATTACTTTTAAAAACCCGTGAAACAAAGACAGTGAAAGAGAGAGAAATTCATACAGAATTCGTTCAGGGGCTGGGATGCCACCTTTATTGACCATCTCTAGACCCACAGCTGATTGAGACATAAGGGTGGACACTCTTCGGGCTGAGAGGTTTGGTGAGGTTGGGTGAGCAAACGCAGACCCTTTAAAGTAATACTGCGAGGTACCCATCCCATGGGTCCAAAATCTCCAGGTTCAAGGGCATCTTCCTACATCGAAAACATGCATGAGAAACCCAGAAGATGGTACACCGTGTGATCGGGAAAGGTTTCTAAAACGCACCTCATTTCTCATCTCCTTGTGCTCGGGCTCGCCATTCCAGCCGCTTTACTAGCAATCTCCCTCCTTGGAGAATGAGCACCTTTAACCTCCTGTTCTGTACAGGTTGCAAATTTGTCCTGAGGATGAACGGGAAGAGGGGGAACCAATGAGAGACTAGGTCTAGGTGTGGGGACAGGCACAGGTCACTCTATTTTCCCATCAGGAAGAAGAATTAACCACAGGCTCAGCCTGCCCCCCGGAACCACAATAGGGCCTGAAGCAATCCTGCGCTTTTGCGGCCAGCTCCCAAGAAAGCGAGTTGAAAAATGGAGCTCAGGGGCACTGCAATTCACAAACCTGCAGAGTTATAAATGGTAACTCTCGTCCACAAATATATTGAGGGAAGGCAACGAAGAGGATTTGAAAGCATAGCAGAATTGCAGGAAACTGATTTCAGGAGGTAGAGTCGAATCGCCTTTAAAGCACAGGAAAAGCGGCAAAACCTCGACAATGATGCCCTTGGCCAAAAAGGGCGTATGCGTTTTTTCCTGAATATATTCAGGAAAAAACGCATACGCCCTTTTTGGCCAACCAAGCAACCTGGAAAGGCAAATCAGCGCTACAAAGAAGTCTCGCTTCCCATCGGTCAAAAGGGCCATGCTGAATAAAGTGTCAAAACCAGAAATGCAGGACAGGCCATGGAGAAACGGGAGCCTTGCTACGCTGATGGGCGGGATGTAAATTGCCAACAGCCACTCTGGAGAAGTGTACGGTGTGTCCTGAAACACCTAAAAAACTCAGCTTAGAGAGCATAGGGCACTTCCACTCATGGGCGTATAAATTGGGAAAACTAAAAATCAGCAAGACACAGGCACCCCAAAGTTTAGGGCTGCTCTGTTGACAAGAACCTCCACTTCATTACACCTTAAATATCCCAGGAAAGAGAAAAATGGATAAAGAAGTTGTGGTCCTTATGTACAATGGAATATCACTCAGGCATGAAATCAACGTCATAAGGCTGGTAGCAGCATGATGAGTGGATTTAGGTACGACGATTCTAAGTGAAATAAGTCACAGAGAAAGACACTTATCGTAAGATATCACTTATAGAGGGAATGTAAAATCCGCTACACTTGAACTGAATTACAAAACAGAACAGCGTCACACGTTTAGAAAACACACTATGGCTGCTTAACGGGAAAGGTGAGGTGGGGTGATGCATAAAACAAGGGTATCAAATTAGCTCAGATACTGTTCCATAAACCCAATATGTAACAGACAAGACCTACTCCTTGCTCAGTGAACTGGACTCAACACCCCCTGTTCACCGCCCAAGAATATATCTGACTAGTAAGACTCTTAAAACCAATGTATTGATATCTCTCTGTAAGTGAGTCAAGTGGGTGTAAATCGGCATAAACACAGCAGTGAAAAGCAGCTAAACCCCATTATAAAAGTCAATTACTTTTAAAAACCCGTGAAACAAAGACAGTGAAAGAGAGAGAAATTCATACAGAATTCGTTCAGGGGCTGGGATGCCACCTTTATTGACCATCTCTAGACCCACAGCTGATTGAGACATAAGGGTGGACACTCTTCGGGCTGAGAGGTTTGGTGAGGTTGGGTGAGCAAACGCAGACCCTTTAAAGTAATACTGCGTGGTACCCATCCCATGGGTCCAAAATCTCCAGGTTCAAGGGCATCTTCCTACATCGAAAACATGCATGAGAAACCCAGAAGACGGTACACCGTGTGATCGGGAAAGGTTTCTAAAACGCACCTCATTTCTCATCTCCTTGTGCTCGGGCTCGCCATTACAGCCACTTTATTGGCAATCTCCCTCCTTGGAGAATCAGCACCTTTAACCTCCTGTTCCGAACAGGTTGCAATTTGTCCTGAGGATGAACGGGAAGAGGGGGAACCAATGAGAGACTAGGTCTAGGTGTGGGGACAGGCACAGGTCACTCTATTTTCCCTTCAGGAAGAAGAATTAACCACAGGCTCAGCCTGCCGCCCGGAACCACAATAGGGCCTGAAGCAATCCTGCGCTTTTGCGGCCAGCTCCCAAGAAAGCGAGTTGAAATATGGAGCTCAGGGGCACTGCAATTCACAAACCTGCAGAATTATAAATGGTAACTCTCATCCACAAATATATTGAGGGAAGGCAACGAAGAGGATTTGAAAGCATAGCAGAATTGCAGGAAACTGATTTCAGGAGGTAGAGTCGAATCGCCTTTAAAGCACAGGAAAAGCGGCAAAACCTCGACAATGATGCCCTTGGCCAAAAAGGGCGTATGCGTTTTTTCCTGTATATATTCAGGAAAAAACGCATACGCCCTTTTTGGCCAACCAAGCAACCTGGAAAGGCAAATCAGCGCTACAAAGAAGTCTCGCTTCCCATCGGTCAAAAGGGCCATGCTGAATAAAGTGTCAAAACCAGAAATGCAGGACAGGCCATGGAGAAACGGGAGCCTTGCTATGCTGATGGGCGGGATGTAAATTGCCAACAGCCACTCTGGAGAAGTGTACGGTGTTTCCTGAAACACCTAAAAAACTCAGCTTAGAGAGCATAGGGCACTTCCACTCATGGGCGTATAAATTGGGAAAACTAAAAATCAGCAAGACACAGGCACCCCAAAGTTTAGGGCTGCTCTGTTGACAAGAACCTCCACTTCATTACACCTTAAATATCCCAGGAAAGAGAAAAATGGATAAAGAAGTTGTGGTCCTTATGTACAATGGAATATCACTCAGGCATGAAATCAACGTCATAAGGCTAGTAGCAGCATGATGAGTGGATTTAGGTACGACGATTGTAAGTGAAATAAGTCACAGAGAAAGACACTTATCGTAACATATCCCTTATAGAGGGAATGTAAAATCCGCTACACTTGAACTGAATTACAAAACAGAACAGCGTCACACGTTTAGAAAACACACTATGGCTGCTTAACGGGAAAGGTGAGGTGGGGTGATGCATAAAACAAGGGTATCAAATTAGCTCAGATACTGTTCCATAAACCCAATATGTAATAGACAAGACCTACTCCTGGCTCAGTGAACTGGATTCAACACCCCCTGTTCACCGCCCAAGAATATATCTGACTAGTAAGACTCTTAAAACCAATGTATTGATATCCCTCTGTAACTGAGTCAAGTGGGTGTAAACCGGCATAAACACAGCAGTGAAAAGCAGCTAAACCCCGTTATAAAAATCAATTACTTTTAAAAACCCGTGAAACAAAGACAGTGAAATAGAGAGAAATTCTTACAAAATTCGTTCAGGGGCTGTGATGCCACCTGGATTGACCATCTCTAGACCCACAGCTGATTGAGACATAAGGGTGGACACTCTTGGGGCTGAGAGGTTTGGTGAGGTTGGGTGAGCAAACGCAGACCCTTTAAAGTAGTACTGCGTGGTATCCATCCCATGGGTCCAAAATCTCCAGGTTCAAGGGCATCTTCCTACATCGAAAACATGCATGAGAAACCCAGAAGATGGTACACCGTGTGATCGGGAAAGGTTTCTAAAACGCACCTCATTTCTCATCTCCTTGTGCTCGGGTTGGCCATTACAGCCGCTTTACTGGCAATCTCCCTCCTTTGAGAATCAGCACTTTTAACCTCCTGTTCCGTACAGGTTGCAATTTGTCCTGAGGATGAACGGGAAGAGGGGGAACCAATGAGAGACTAGGTCTAGGTGTGGGGACAGGCACAGGTCACTCTATTTTCCCATCAGGAAGAAGAATAAACCACAGGCTCAGCCTGCCGCCCGGAACCACAATAGGGCCTGAAGCAATCCTGCGCTTTTGCGGCCAGCTCCCAAGAAAGAGAGTTGAAAAATGGAGCTCAGGGGCACTGCAATTCACAAACCTGCAGAGTTAGAAATGATAACTCTCGTCCACAAATATATTGAGGGAAGGCCACAAAGAGGATTTGAAAGCAAGGCAGAATTGCAGGAAACAGATTTCAGGAGGTAGATTCGAATCGCCTTTAAAGCACAGGAAAAGCGGCAAAACCTCGACCATGATGCCCTTGGCCAAAAAGGGCGTATGCGTTTTTTCCTGAATATATTCAGGAAAAAACGCATACGCCCTTTTTGGCCAACCAAGCAACCTGGAAAGGCAAATCAGCGCTACAAAGAAGTCTCGCTTCCCATCGGTCAAAAGGGCCATGCTGAATAAAGTGTCAAAACCAGAAATGCAGGACAGGCCATGGAGAAACGGGAGCCTTGCTACACTGATGGGCGGGATTTAAATTGCCAACAGCCACTCTGGAGAAGTGTACGGTGTGTCCTGAAACACCTAAAAAACTCAGCTTAGAGAGCATAGGGCACTTCCACTCATGGGCGTATAAATTGGGAAAACTAAAAATCAGCAAGACACAGGCACCCCAAAGTTTAGGGCTGCTCTGTTGACAAGAACCTCCACTTCATTACACCTTAAATATCCCAGGAAAGAGAAAAATGGATAAAGAAGTTGTGGTCCTTATGTACAATGGAATATCACTCAGGCATGAAATCAACGTCATAAGGCTGGTAGCAGCATGGTGAGTGGATTTAGGTACGACGATTCTAAGTGAAATAAGTCACAGAGAAAGACACTTATCGTAAGATATCACTTATAGAGGGAATGTAAAATCCGCTACACTTGAACTGAATTACAAAACAGAACAGCGTCACACGTTTAGAAAACACACTATGGCTGCTTAACGGGAAAGGTGAGGTGGGGTGATGCATAAAACAAGGGTATCAAATTAGCTCAGATACTGTTCCATAAACCCAATATGTAACAGACAAGACCTACTCCTTGCTCAGTGAACTGGACTCAACACCCCCTGTTCACCGCCCAAGAATATATCTGACTAGTAAGACTCTTAAAACCAATGTATTGATATCTCTCTGTAAGTGAGTCAAGTGGGTGTAAATCGGCATAAACACAGCAGTGAAAAGCAGCTAAACCCCATTATAAAAGTCAATTACTTTTAAAAACCCGTGAAACAAAGACAGTGAAAGAGAGAGAAATTCATACAGAATTCGTTCAGGGGCTGGGATGCCACCTTTATTGACCATCTCTAGACCCACAGCTGATTGAGACATAAGGGTGGACACTCTTCGGGCTGAGAGGTTTGGTGAGGTTGGGTGAGCAAACGCAGACCCTTTAAAGTAATACTGCGTGGTACCCATCCCATGGGTCCAAAATCTCCAGGTTCAAGGGCATCTTCCTACATCGAAAACATGCATGAGAAACCCAGAAGACGGTACACCGTGTGATCGGGAAAGGTTTCTAAAACGCACCTCATTTCTCATCTCCTTGTGCTCGGGCTCGCCATTACAGCCACTTTACTAGCAATCTCCCTCCTTGGAGAATCAGCACCTTTAACCTCCTGTTACGAACAGGTTGCAATTTGTCCTGAGGATGAACGGGAAGAGGGGGAACCAATGAGAGACTAGGTCTAGGTGTGGGGACAGGCACAGGTCACTCTATTTTCCCTTCAGGAAGAAGAATTAACCACAGGCTCAGCCTGCCGCCCGGAACCACAATAGGGCCTGAAGCAATCCTGCGCTTTTGCGGCCAGCTCCCAAGAAAGCGAGTTGAAATATGGAGCTCAGGGGCACTGCAATTCACAAACCTGCAGAGTTAGAAATGATAACTCTCGTCCACAAATATATTGAGGGAAGGCAACGAAGAGGATTTGAAAGCAAGGCAGAATTGCAGGAAACAGATTTCAGGAGGTAGATTCGAATCGCCTTTAAAGCACAGGAAAAGCGGCAAAACCTCGACCATGATGCACTTGGCCAAAAAGGGCGTATGCGTTTTTTCCTGAATATATTCAGGAAAAAACGCATACGCCCTTTTTGGCCAACCAAGCAACCTGGAAAGGCAAATCAGCGCTACAAAGAAGTCTCGCTTCCCATCGGTCAAAAGGGCCATGCTGAATAAAGTGTCAAAACCAGAAATGCAGGACAGGCCATGGAGAAACGGGAGCCTTGCTACGCTGATGGGCGGGATGTAAATTGCCAACAGCCACTCTGGAGAAGTGTACGGTGTGTCCTGAAACATCTAAAAAACTCAGATTAGAGAGCATAGGGCACTTCCACTCATGGGCGTATAAATTGGGAAAACTAAAAATCAGCAAGACACAGGCACCCCAAAGTTTAGGGCTGCTCTGTTGACAAGAACCTCCACTTCGTTACACCTTAAATATCCCAGGAAAGAGAAAAATGGATAAAGAAGTTGTGGTCCATATGTATAATGGCATATCACTCAGCAATGAAATCAACATCATAAGGCTAGTAGCAGCATGATGAGAAGATTTAGGTACGACGATTCTAAGTGAAATAAGTCACACAGAAAAAGACACTTATCATAAGATATCACTTAGAGAGGGAATGTAAAAACCGCTACACTTGAACTGAATTACAAAACAGAACAGCGTCACACGTTTAGAAGACACACTATGGCTGCTTAACGGGAAAGGTGAGGTGGGGTGATGCATAAAACAAGGGTTTCAAATGAGCTCAGATACCGTTCCATAAACCCAATATGTAATAGAAAAGACCTACTCCTTGCTCAGTGAACTGGACTCAACACCCCCTGTTCACCGCCCAAGAATATATCTGACTAGTAAGAATCTTAAAACCAATGTATTGATATCCCTCTGTAAGTGAGTCAAGTGGGTGTAAACCGGCATAAACACAGCAGTTAAAAGCAGCTAAACCCCATTATAAAAATCAATTACTTTTAAAAACCCGTGAAACAAAGACAGTGAAAGAGAGAGAAATTCTTACAAAATTCGTTCAGGGGCTGTGATGCCACCTGGATTGACCATCTCTAGACCCACAGCTGATTGAGACATAAGGGTGGACACTCTTCGGGCTGAGAGGTTTGGTGAGGTTGGGTGAGCAAACGCAGACCCTTTAAAGTAATACTGCATGGTACCCATCCCATGGGTCCAAAATCTCCAGGTTCAAGGGCATCTTCCTACATCGAAAACATGCATGAGAAACCCAGAAGACGGTACACCGTGTGATCGGGAAAGGTTTCTAAAACGCACCTCATTTCTCATCTCCTTGTGCTCGGGCTCGCCATTCCAGCCGCTTTACTAGCAATCTCCCTCCTTGGAGAATGAGCACCTTTAACCTCCTGTTCTGTACAGGTTGCAAATTTGTCCTGAGGATGAACGGGAAGAGGGGGAACCAATGAGAGACTAGGTCTAGGTGTGGGGACAGGCACAGGTCACTCTATTTTCCCATCAGGAAGAAGAATTAACCACATGCTCAGCCTGCCGCCCGGAACCACAATAGGGCCTGAAGCAATCCTGCGCTTTTGCGGCCAGCTCCCAAGAAAGCGAGTTGAAAAATGGAGCTCAGGGGCACTGCAATTCACAAACCTGCAGAGTTAGAAATGATAACTCTCGTCCACAAATATATTGAGGGAAGGCAACGAAGAGGATTTGAAAGCAAGGCAGAATTGCAGGAAACAGATTTCAGGAGGTAGATTCGAATCGACTTTAAAGCACAGGAAAAGCGGCAAAACCTCGACCATGATGCCCTTGGCCAAAAAGGGCGTATGCGTTTTTTCCTGAATATATTCAGGAAAAAACGCATACGCCCTTTTTGGCCAACCAAGCAACCTGGAAAGGCAAATCAGCGCTACAAAGAAGTCTCGCTTCCCATCGGTCAAAAGGGCCATGCTGAATAAAGTGTCAAAACCAGAAATGCAGGACAGGCCATGGAGAAACGGGAGCCTTGCTACGCTGATGGGCGGGATTTAAATTGCCAACAGCCACTCTGGAGAAGTGTACGGTGTGTCCTGAAACATCTAAAACACTCAGCTTAGAGAGCATAGGGCACTTCCACTCATGGGCGTATAAATTGGGAAAACTAAAAATCAGCAAGACACAGGCACCCCAAAGTTTAGGGCTGCTCTGATGACAAGAACCTCCACTTCATTACACCTTAAATATCCCAGGAAAGAGAAAAATGGATAAAGAAGTTGTGGTCCTTATGTACAATGGAATATCACTCAGGCATGAAATCAACATCATAAGGCTAGTAGCAGCATGATGAGAAAATTTAGGTACGACGATTCTAAGTGAAATAAGTCACACAGAAAAAGGCACTTATCATAAGATATCACTTATAGAGGGAATGTAAAAACCGCTACACTTGAACTGAATTACAAAACAGAACAGCGTCACACGTTTAGAAAACACACTATGGCTGCTTAACGGGAAAGGTGAGGTGGGGTGATGCATAACACAAGGGTTTCAAATTAGCTCAGATACTGTTCCATAAACCCAATATGTAACAGACAAGACCTACTCCTTGCTCAGTGAACTGGATTCAACACCCCCTGTTCACCGCCCAAGAATATATCTGACTAGTAAGACTCTTAAAACCAATATATTGATATCTCTCTGTAAGTGAGTCAAGTGGGTGTAAAGCGGCATAAACACAGCAGTGAAAAGCAGCTAAACCCCATTATAAAAATCAATTACTTTTAAAAACCCGTGAAACAAAGACAGTGAAAGAGAGAGAAATTCATACAGAATTCGTTCAGGGGGTGGGATGCCACCTTTATTGACCATCTCTAGACCCACAGCTGATTGAGACATAAGGGTGGACACTCTTCGGGCTGAGAGGTTTGGTGAGGTTGGGTGAGCAAACGCAGACCCTTTAAAGTAATACTGCGTGGTACCCATCCCATGGGTCCAAAATCTCCAGGTTCAAGGGCATCTTCCTACATCGAAAACATGCATGAGAAACCCAGAAGATGGTACACCGTGTGATCGGGAAAGGTTTCTAAAACGCACCTCATTTCTCATCTCCTTGTGCTCGGGCTCGCCATTCCAGCCGCTTTACTAGCAATCTCCCTCCTTGGAGAATGAGCACCTTTAACCTCCTGTTCTCTACAGGTTGCAAATTTGTCCTGAGGATGAACGGGAAGAGGGGGAACCAATGAGAGACTAGGTCTAGGTGTGGGGACAGGCACAGGTCACTCTATTTTCCCATCAGGAAGAAGAATTAACCACAGGCTCAGCCTGCCGCCCGGAACCACAATAGGGCCTGAAGCAATCCTGCGCTTTTGCGGCCAGCTCCCAAGAAAGCGAGTTGAAAAATGGAGCTCAGGGGCACTGCAATTCACAAACCTGCAGAGTTAGAAATGATAACTCTCGTCCACAAATATATTGAGGGAAGGCAACAAAGAGGATTAGAAAGCAAGGCAGAATTGCAGGAAACAGATTTCAGGAGGTAGATTCGAATCGCCTTTAAAGCACAGGAAAAGCGGCAAATCCTCGACCATGATGCCCTTGGCCAAAAAGGGCGTATGCGTTTTTTCCTGAATATATTCAGGAAAAAACGCATACGCCCTTTTTGGCCAACCAAGCAACCTGGAAAGGCAAATCAGCGCTACAAAGAAGTCTCGCTTCCCATCGGTCAAAAGGGCCATGCTGAATAAAGTGTCAAAACCAGAAATGCAGGACAGGCCATGGAGAAACGGGAGCCTTGCTACGCTGATGGGCGGGATGTAAATTGCCAACAGCCACTCTGGAGAAGTGTACGGTGTGTCCTGAAACACCTAAAAAACTCAGCTTAGAGAGCATAGGGCACTTCCACTCATGGGCGTATAAATTGGGAAAACTAAAAATCAGCAAGACACAGGCACCCCAAAGTTTAGGGCTGCTCTGTTGACAAGAACCTCCACTTCATTACACCTTAAATATCCCAGGAAAGAGAAAAATGGATAAAGAAGTTGTGGTCCTTATGTACAATGGAATATCACTCAGGCATGAAATCAACGTCATAAGGCTGGTAGCAGCATGATGAGTGGATTTAGGTACGACGATTCTAAGTGAAATAAGTCACAGAGAAAGACACTTATCGTAAGATATCACTTATAGAGGGAATGTAAAATCCGCTACACTTGAACTGAATTACAAAACAGAACAGCGTCACACGTTTAGAAAACACACTATGGCTGCTTAACGGGAAAGGTGAGGTGGGGTGATGCATAAAACAAGGGTATCAAATTAGCTCAGATACTGTTCCATAAACCCAATATGTAACAGACAAGACCTACTCCTTGCTCAGTGAACTGGACTCAACACCCCCTGTTCACCGCCCAAGAATATATCTGACTAGTAAGACTCTTAAAACCAATGTATTGATATCTCTCTGTAAGTGAGTCAAGTGGGTGTAAATCGGCATAAACACAGCAGTGAAAAGCAGCTAAACCCCATTATAAAAGGCAATTACTTTTAAAAACCCGTGAAACAAAGACAGTGAAAGAGAGAGAAATTCATACAGAATTCGTTCAGGGGCTGGGATGCCACCTTTATTGACCATCTCTAGACCCACAGCTGATTGAGACATAAGGGTGGACACTCTTCGGGCTGAGAGGTTTGGTGAGGTTGGGTGAGCAAACGCAGACCCTTTAAAGTAATACTGCGTGGTACCCATCCCATGGGTCCAAAATCTCCAGGTTCAAGGGCATCTTCCTACATCGAAAACATGCATGAGAAACCCAGAAGACGGTACACCGTGTGATCGGGAAAGGTTTCTAAAACGCACCTCATTTCTCATCTCCTTGTGCTCGGGCTCGCCATTACAGCCACTTTACTAGCAATCTCCCTCCTTGGAGAATCAGCACCTTTAACCTCCTGTTCCGAACAGGTTGCAATTTGTCCTGAGGATGAACGGGAAGAGGGGGAACCAATGAGAGACTAGGTCTAGGTGTGGGGACAGGCACAGGTCACTCTATTTTCCCATCAGGAAGAAGAATTAACCACAGGCTCAGCATGCCGCCCGGAACCACAATAGGGCCTGAAGCAATCCTGCGCTTTTGCGGCCAGCTCCCAAGAAAGCGAGTTGAAATATGGAGCTCAGGGGCACTGCAATTCACAAACCTGCAGAGTTAGAAATGATAACTCTCGTCCACAAATATATTGAGGGAAGGCAACGAAGAGGATTTGAAAGCAAGGCAGAATTGCAGGAAACAGATTTCAGGAGGTAGATTCGAATCGCCTTTAAAGCACAGGAAAAGCGGCAAAACCTCGACCATGATGCCCTTGGCCAAAAAGGGCGTATGCGTTTTTTCCTGAATATATTCAGGAAAAAACGCATACGCCCTTTTTGGCCAACCAAGCAACCTGGAAAGGCAAATCAGCGCTACAAAGAAGTCTCGCTTCCCATCGGTCAAAAGGGCCATGCTGAATAAAGTGTCAAAACCAGAAATGCAGGACAGGCCATGGAGAAACGGGAGCCTTGCTACGCTGATGGGCGGGATGTAAATTGCCAACAGCCACTCTGGAGAAGTGTACGGTGTGTCCTGAAACATCTAAAAAACTCAGCTTAGAGAGCATAGGGCACTTCCACTCATGGGCGTATAAATTGGGAAAACTAAAAATCAGCAAGACACAGGCACCCCAAAGTTTAGGGCTGCTCTGTTGACAAGAACCTCCACTTCGTTACACCTTAAATATCCCAGGAAAGAGAAAAATGGATAAAGAATTTGTGGTCCATATGTATAATGGCATATCACTCAGCAATGAAATCAACATCATAAGGCTAGTAGCAGCATGATGAGAAGATTTAGGTACGACGATTCTAAGTGAAATAAGTCACACAGAAAAAGACACTTATCATAAGATATCACTTAGAGAGGGAATGTAAAAACCGCTACACTTGAACTGAATTACAAAACAGAACAGCGTCACACGTTTAGAAGACACACTATGGCTGCTTAACGGGAAAGGTGAGGTGGGGTGATGCATAAAACAAGGGTTTCAAATGAGCTCAGATACCGTTCCATAAACCCAATATGTAATAGAAAAGACCTACTCCTTGCTCAGTGAACTGGACTCAACACCCCCTGTTCACCGCCCAAGAATATATCTGACTAGTAAGAATCTTAAAACCAATGTATTGATATCTCTCTGTAAGTGAGTCAAGTGGGTGTAAACCGGCATAAACACAGCAGTGAAAAGCAGCTAAACCCCATTATAAAAATCAATTACTTTTAAAAACCCGTGAAACAAAGACAGTGAAAGAGAGAGAAATTCTTACAAAATTCGTTCAGGGGCTGTGATGCCACCTGGATTGACCATCTCTAGACCCACAGCTGATTGAGACATAAGGGTGGACACTCTTCGGGCTGAGAGGTTTGGTGAGGTTGGGTGAGCAAACGCAGACCCTTTAAAGTAATACTGCGTGGTACCCATCCCATGGGTCCAAAATCTCCAGGTTCAAGGGCATCTTCCTACATCGAAAACATGCATGAGAAACCCAGAAGACGGTACACCGTGTGATCGGGAAAGGTTTCTAAATCGCACCTCATTTCTCATCTCCTTGTGCTCGGGCTCGCCATTCCAGGCGCTTTACTAGCAATCTCCCTCCTTGGAGAATGAGCACCTTTAACCTCCTGTTCTGTACAGGTTGCAAATTTGTCCTGAGGATGAACGGGAAGAGGGGGAACCAATGAGAGACTAGGTCTAGGTGTGGGGACAGGCACAGGTCACTCTATTTTCCCATCAGGAAGAAGAATTAACCACAGGCTCAGCCTGCCGCCCGGAACCACAATAGGGCCTGAAGCAATCCTGCGCTTTTGCGGCCAGCTCCCAAGAAAACGAGTTGAAAAATGGAGCTCAGGGGCACTGCAATTCACAAACCTGCAGAGTTAGAAATGATAACTCTCGTCCACAAATATATTGAGGGAAGGCAACGAAGAGGATTTGAAAGCAAGGCAGAATTGCAGGAAACAGATTTCAGGAGGTAGATTCGAATCGCCTTTAAAGCACAGGAAAAGCGGCAAAACCTCGACCATGATGCCCTTGGCCAAAAAGGGCGTATGCGTTTTTTCCTGAATATATTCAGGAAAAAACGCATACGCCCTTTTTGGCCAACCAAGCAACCTGGAAAGGCAAATCAGCGCTACAAAGAAGTCTCGCTTCCCATCGGTCAAAAGGGCCATGCTGAATAAAGTGTCAAAACCAGAAATGCAGGACAGGCCATGGAGAAACGGGAGCCTTGCTACGCTGATGGGCGGGATGTAAATTGCCAACAGCCACTCTGGAGAAGTGTACGGTGTGTCCTGAAACACCTAAAAAACTCAGCTTAGAGAGCATAGGGCACTTCCACTCATGGGCGTATAAATTGGGAAAACTAAAAATCAGCAAGACACAGGCACCCCAAAGTTTAGGGCTGCTCTGTTGACAAGAACCTCCACTTCATTACACCTTAAATATCCCAGGAAAGAGAAAAATGGATAAAGAAGTTGTGGTCCTTATGTACAATGGAATATCACTCAGGCATGAAATCAACGTCATAAGGCTGGTAGCAGCATGATGAGTGGATTTAGGTACGACGATTCTAAGTGAAATAAGTCACAGAGAAAGACACTTATCGTAAGATATCACTTATAGAGGGAATGTAAAATCCGCTACACTTGAACTGAATTACAAAACAGAACAGCGTCACACGTTTAGAAAACACACTATGGCTGCTTAACGGGAAAGGTGAGGTGGGGTGATGCATAAAACAAGGGTATCAAATTAGCTCAGATACTGTTCCATAAACCCAATATGTAACAGACAAGACCTACTCCTTGCTCAGTGAACTGGACTCAACACCCCCTGTTCACCGCCCAAGAATATATCTGACTAGTAAGACTCTTAAAACCAATGTATTGATATCTCTCTGTAAGTGAGTCAAGTGGGTGTAAATCGGCATAAACACAGCAGTGAAAAGCAGCTAAACCCCATTATAAAAGTCAATTACTTTTAAAAACCCGTGAAACAAAGACAGTGAAAGAGAGAGAAATTCATACAGAATTCGTTCAGGGGCTGGGATGCCACCTTTATTGACCATCTCTAGACCCACAGCTGATTGAGACATAAGGGTGGACACTCTTCGGGCTGAGAGGTTTGGTGAGGTTGGGTGAGCAAACGCAGACCCTTTAAAGTAATACTGCGTGGTACCCATCCCATGGGTCCAAAATCTCCAGGTTCAAGGGCATCTTCCTACATCGAAAACATGCATGAGAAACCCAGAAGACGGTACACCGTGTGATCGGGAAAGGTTTCTAAAACGCACCTCATTTCTCATCTCCTTGTGCTCGGGCTCGCCATTACAGCCACTTTACTAGCAATCTCCCTCCTTGGAGAATCAGCACCTTTAACCTCCTGTTCCGAACAGGTTGCAATTTGTCCTGAGGATGAACGGGAAGAGGGGGAACCAATGAGAGACTAGGTCTAGGTGTGGGGACAGGCACAGGTCACTCTATTTTCCCTTCAGGAAGAAGAATTAACCACAGGCTCAGCCTGCCGCCCGGAACCACAATAGGGCCTGAAGCAATCCTGCGCTTTTGCGGCCAGCTCCCAAGAAAGCGAGTTGAAATATGGAGCTCAGGGGCACTGCAATTCACAAACCTGCAGAGTTAGAAATGATAACTCTCGTCCACAAATATATTGAGGGAAGGCAACGAAGAGGATTTGAAAGCAAGGCAGAATTGCAGGAAACAGATTTCAGGAGGTAGATTCGAATCGCCTTTAAAGCACAGGAAAAGCGGCAAAACCTCGACCATGATGCACTTGGCCAAAAAGGGCGTATGCGTTTTTTCCTGAATATATTCAGGAAAAAACGCATACGCCCTTTTTGGCCAACCAAGCAACCTGGAAAGGCAAATCAGCGCTACAAAGAAGTCTCGCTTCCCATCGGTCAAAAGGGCCATGCTGAATAAAGTGTCAAAACCAGAAATGCAGGACAGGCCATGGAGAAATGGGAGCCTTGCTACGCTGATGGGCGGGATGTAAATTGCCAACAGCCACTCTGGAGAAGTGTACGGTGTGTCCTGAAACATCTAAAAAACTCAGATTAGAGAGCATAGGGCACTTCCACTCATGGGCGTATAAATTGGGAAAACTAAAAATCAGCAAGACACAGGCACCCCAAAGTTTAGGGCTGCTCTGTTGACAAGAACCTCCACTTCGTTACACCTTAAATATCCCAGGAAAGAGAAAAATGGATAAAGAAGTTGTGGTCCATATGTATAATGGCATATCACTCAGCAATGAAATCAACATCATAAGGCTAGTAGCAGCATGATGAGAAGATTTAGGTACGACGATTCTAAGTGAAATAAGTCACACAGAAAAAGACACTTATCATAAGATATCACTTAGAGAGGGAATGTAAAAACCGCTACACTTGAACTGAATTACAAAACAGAACAGCGTCACACGTTTAGAAGACACACTATGGCTGCTTAACGGGAAAGGTGAGGTGGGGTGATGCATAAAACAAGGGTTTCAAATGAGCTCAGATACCGTTCCATAAACCCAATATGTAATAGAAAAGACCTACTCCTTGCTCAGTGAACTGGACTCAACACCCCCTGTTCACCGCCCAAGAATATATCTGACTAGTAAGAATCTTAAAACCAATGTATTGATATCCCTCTGTAAGTGAGTCAAGTGGGTGTAAACCGGCATAAACACAGCAGTTAAAAGCAGCTAAACCCCATTATAAAAATCAATTACTTTTAAAAACCCGTGAAACAAAGACAGTGAAAGAGAGAGAAATTCTTACAAAATTCGTTCAGGGGCTGTGATGCCACCTGGATTGACCATCTCTAGACCCACAGCTGATTGAGACATAAGGGTGGACACTCTTCGGGCTGAGAGGTTTGGTGAGGTTGGGTGAGCAAACGCAGACCCTTTAAAGTAATACTGCATGGTACCCATCCCATGGGTCCAAAATCTCCAGGTTCAAGGGCATCTTCCTACATCGAAAACATGCATGAGAAACCCAGAAGACGGTACACCGTGTGATCGGGAAAGGTTTCTAAAACGCACCTCATTTCTCATCTCCTTGTGCTCGGGCTCGCCATTCCAGGCACTTTACTAGCAATCTCCCTCCTTGGAGAATGAGCACCTTTAACCTCCTGTTCTGTACAGGTTGCAAATTTGTCCTGAGGATGAACGGGAAGAGGGGGAACCAATGAGAGACTAGGTCTAGGTGTGGGGACAGGCACAGGTCACTCTATTTTCCCATCAGGAAGAAGAATTAACCACAGGCTCAGCCTGCCGCCCGGAACCACAATAGGGCCTGAAGCAATCCTGCGCTTTTGCGGCCAGCTCCCAAGAAAGCGAGTTGAAAAATGGAGCTCAGGGGCACTGCAATTCACAAACCTGCAGAGTTAGAAATGATAACTCTCGTCCACAAATATATTGAGGGAAGGCAACGAAGAGGATTTGAAAGCAAGGCAGAATTGCAGGAAACAGATTTCAGGAGGTAGATTCGAATCGCCTTTAAAGCACAGGAAAAGCGGCAAAACCTCGACCATGATGCCCTTGGCCAAAAAGGGCGTATGCGTTTTTTCCTGAATATATTCAGGAAAAAACGCATACGCCCTTTTTGGCCAACCAAGCAACCTGGAAAGGCAAATCAGCGCTACAAAGAAGTCTCGCTTCCCATCGGTCAAAAGGGCCATGCTGAATAAAGTGTCAAAACCAGAAATGCAGGACAGGCCATGGAGAAACGGGAGCCTTGCTACGCTGATGGGCGGGATTTAAATTGCCAACAGCCACTCTGGAGAAGTGTACGGTGTGTCCTGAAACATCTAAAACACTCAGCTTAGAGAGCATAGGGCACTTCCACTCATGGGCGTATAAATTGGGAAAACTAAAAATCAGCAAGACACAGGCACCCCAAAGTTTAGGGCTGCTCTGATGACAAGAACCTCCACTTCATTACACCTTAAATATCCCAGGAAAGAGAAAAATGGATAAAGAAGTTGTGGTCCTTATGTACAATGGAATATCACTCAGGCATGAAATCAACATCATAAGGCTAGTAGCAGCATGATGAGAAGATTTAGGTACGACGATTCTAAGTGAAATAAGTCACACAGAAAAAGGCACTTATCATAAGATATCACTTATAGAGGGAATGTAAAAACCGCTACACTTGAACTGAATTACAAAACAGAACAGCGTCACACGTTTAGAAAACACACTATGGCTGCTTAACGGGAAAGGTGAGGTGGGGTGATGCATAACACAAGGGTTTCAAATTAGCTCAGATACTGTTCCATAAACCCAATATGTAACAGACAAGACCTACTCCTTGCTCAGTGAACTGGATTCAACACCCCCTGTTCACCGCCCAAGAATATATCTGACTAGTAAGACTCTTAAAACCAATATATTGATATCTCTCTGTAAGTGAGTCAAGTGGGTGTAAAGCGGCATAAACACAGCAGTGAAAAGCAGCTAAACCCCATTATAAAAATCAATTACTTTTAAAAACCCATGAAACAAAGACAGTGAAAGAGAGAGAAATTCATACAGAATTCGTTCAGGGGCTGGGATGCCACCTTTATTGACCATCTCTAGACCCACAGCTGATTGAGACATAAGGGTGGACACTCTTCGGGCTGAGAGGTTTGGTGAGGTTGGGTGAGCAAACGCAGACCCTTTAAAGTAATACTGCGTGGTACCCATCCCATGGGTCCAAAATCTCCAGGTTCAAGGGCATCTTCCTACATCGAAAACATGCATGAGAAACCCAGAAAATGGTACACCGTGTGATCGGGAAAGGTTTCTAAAACGCACCTCATTTCTCATCTCCTTGTGCTCGGGCTCGCCATTCCAGCCGCTTTACTAGCAATCTCCCTCCTTGGAGAATGAGCACCTTTAACCTCCTGTTCTGTACAGGTTGCAAATTTGTCCTGAGGATGAACGGGAAGAGGGGGAACCAATGAGAGACTAGGTCTAGGTGTGGGGACAGGCACAGGTCACTCTATTTTCCCATCAGGAAGAAGAATTAACCACAGGCTCAGCCTGCCGCCCGGAACCACAATAGGGCCTGAAGCAATCCTGCGCTTTTGCGGCCAGCTCCCAAGAAAGCGAGTTGAAAAATGGAGCTCAGGGGCACTGCAATTCACAAACCTGCAGAGTTAGAAATGATAACTCTCGTCCACAAATATATTGAGGGAAGGCAACAAAGAGGATTAGAAAGCAAGGCAGAATTGCAGGAAACAGATTTCAGGAGGTAGATTCGAATCGCCTTTAAAGCACAGGAAAAGCGGCAAATCCTCGACCATGATGCCCTTGGCCAAAAAGGGCGTATGCGTTTTTTCCTGAATATATTCAGGAAAAAACGCATACGCCCTTTTTGGCCAACCAAGCAACCTGGAAAGGCAAATCAGCGCTACAAAGAAGTCTCGCTTCCCATCGGTCAAAAGGGCCATGCTGAATAAAGTGTCAAAACCAGAAATGCAGGACAGGCCATGGAGAAACGGGAGCCTTGCTACGCTGATGGGCGGGATGTAAATTGCCAACAGCCACTCTGGAGAAGTGTACGGTGTGTCCTGAAACACCTAAAAAACTCAGCTTAGAGAGCATAGGGCACTTCCACTCATGGGCGTATAAATTGGGAAAACTAAAAATCAGCAAGACACAGGCACCCCAAAGTTTAGGGCTGCTCTGTTGACAAGAACCTCCACTTCATTACACCTTAAATATCCCAGGAAAGAGAAAAATGGATAAAGAAGTTGTGGTCCTTATGTACAATGGAATATCACTCAGGCATGAAATCAACGTCATAAGGCTGGTAGCAGCATGATGAGTGGATTTAGGTACGACGATTCTAAGTGAAATAAGTCACAGAGAAAGACACTTATCGTAAGATATCACTTATAGAGGGAATGTAAAATCCGCTACACTTGAACTGAATTACAAAACAGAACAGCGTCACACGTTTAGAAAACACACTATGGCTGCTTAACGGGAAAGGTGAGGTGGGGTGATGCATAAAACAAGGGTATCAAATTAGCTCAGATACTGTTCCATAAACCCAATATGTAACAGACAAGACCTACTCCTTGCTCAGTGAACTGGACTCAACACCCCCTGTTCACCGCCCAAGAATATATCTGACTAGTAAGACTCTTAAAACCAATGTATTGATATCTCTCTGTAAGTGAGTCAAGTGGGTGTAAATCGGCATAAACACAGCAGTGAAAAGCAGCTAAACCCCATTATAAAAGTCAATTACTTTTAAAAACCCGTGAAACAAAGACAGTGAAAGAGAGAGAAATTCATACAGAATTCGTTCAGGGGCTGGGATGCCACCTTTATTGACCATCTCTAGACCCACAGCTGATTGAGACATAAGGGTGGACACTCTTCGGGCTGAGAGGTTTGGTGAGGTTGGGTGAGCAAACGCAGACCCTTTAAAGTAATACTGCGTGGTACCCATCCCATGGGTCCAAAATCTCCAGGTTCAAGGGCATCTTCCTACATCGAAAACATGCATGAGAAACCCAGAAGACGGTACACCGTGTGATCGGGAAAGGTTTCTAAAACGCACCTCATTTCTCATCTCCTTGTGCTCGGGCTCGCCATTACAGCCACTTTACTAGCAATCTCCCTCCTTGGAGAATCAGCACCTTTAACCTCCTGTTCCGAACAGGTTGCAATTTGTCCTGAGGATGAACGGGAAGAGGGGGAACCAATGAGAGACTAGGTCTAGGTGTGGGGACAGGCACAGGTCACTCTATTTTCCCATCAGGAAGAAGAATTAACCACAGGCTCAGCATGCCGCCCGGAACCACAATAGGGCCTGAAGCAATCCTGCGCTTTTGCGGCCAGCTCCCAAGAAAGCGAGTTGAAATATGGAGCTCAGGGGCACTGCAATTCACAAACCTGCAGAGTTAGAAATGATAACTCTCGTCCACAAATATATTGAGGGAAGGCAACGAAGAGGATTTGAAAGCAAGGCAGAATTGCAGGAAACAGATTTCAGGAGGTAGATTCGAATCGCCTTTAAAGCACAGGAAAAGCGGCAAAACCTCGACCATGATGCCCTTGGCCAAAAAGGGCGTATGCGTTTTTTCCTGAATATATTCAGGAAAAAACGCATACGCCCTTTTTGGCCAACCAAGCAACCTGGAAAGGCAAATCAGCGCTACAAAGAAGTCTCGCTTCCCATCGGTCAAAAGGGCCATGCTGAATAAAGTGTCAAAACCAGAAATGCAGGACAGGCCATGGAGAAACGGGAGCCTTGCTACGCTGATGGGCGGGATGTAAATTGCCAACAGCCACTCTGGAGAAGTGTACGGTGTGTCCTGAAACATCTAAAAAACTCAGCTTAGAGAGCATAGGGCACTTCCACTCATGGGCGTATAAATTGGGAAAACTAAAAATCAGCAAGACACAGGCACCCCAAAGTTTAGGGCTGCTCTGTTGACAAGAACCTCCACTTCGTTACACCTTAAATATCCCAGGAAAGAGAAAAATGGATAAAGAAGTTGTGGTCCATATGTATAATGGCATATCACTCAGCAATGAAATCAACATCATAAGGCTAGTAGCAGCATGATGAGAAGATTTAGGTACGACGATTCTAAGTGAAATAAGTCACACAGAAAAAGACACTTATCATAAGATATCACTTAGAGAGGGAATGTAAAAACCGCTACACTTGAACTGAATTACAAAACAGAACAGCGTCACACGTTTAGAAGACACACTATGGCTGCTTAACGGGAAAGGTGAGGTGGGGTGATGCATAAAACAAGGGTTTCAAATGAGCTCAGATACCGTTCCATAAACCCAATATGTAATAGAAAAGACCTACTCCTTGCTCAGTGAACTGGACTCAACACCCCCTGTTCACCGCCCAATATATCTGACTAGTAAGAATCTTAAAACCAATGTATTGATATCTCTCTGTAAGTGAGTCAAGTGGGTGTAAATCGGCATAAACACAGCAGTGAAAAGCAGCTAAACCCCATTATAAAAATCAATTACTTTTAAAAACCCGTGAAACAAAGACAGTGAAAGAGAGAGAAATTCTTACAAAATTCGTTCAGGGGCTGTGATGCCACCTGGATTGACCATCTCTAGACCCACAGCTGATTGAGACATAAGGGTGGACACTCTTCGGGCTGAGAGGTTTGGTGAGGTTGGGTGAGCAAACGCAGACCCTTTAAAGTAATACTGCGTGGTACCCATCCCATGGGTCCAAAATCTCCAGGTTCAAGGGCATCTTCCTACATCGAAAACATGCATGAGAAACCCAGAAGACGGTACACCGTGTGATCGGGAAAGGTTTCTAAATCGCACCTCATTTCTCATCTCCTTGTGCTCGGGCTCGCCATTCCAGGCGCTTTACTAGCAATCTCCCTCCTTGGAGAATGAGCACCTTTAACCTCCTGTTCTGTACAGGTTGCAAATTTGTCCTGAGGATGAACGGGAAGAGGGGGAACCAATGAGAGACTAGGTCTAGGTGTGGGGACAGGCACAGGTCACTCTATTTTCCCATCAGGAAGAAGAATTAACCACAGGCTCAGCCTGCCGCCCGGAACCACAATAGGGCCTGAAGCAATCCTGCGCTTTTGCGGCCAGCTCCCAAGAAAACGAGTTGAAAAATGGAGCTCAGGGGCACTGCAATTCACAAACCTGCAGAGTTAGAAATGATAACTCTCGTCCACAAATATATTGAGGGAAGGCAACGAAGAGGATTTGAAAGCAAGGCAGAATTGCAGGAAACAGATTTCAGGAGGTAGATTCGAATCGCCTTTAAAGCACAGGAAAAGCGGCAAAACCTCGACCATGATGCCCTTGGCCAAAAAGGGCGTATGCGTTTTTTCCTGAATATATTCAGGAAAAAACGCATACGCCCTTTTTGGCCAACCAAGCAACCTGGAAAGGCAAATCAGCGCTACAAAGAAGTCTCGCTTCCCATCGGTCAAAAGGGCCATGCTGAATAAAGTGTCAAAACCAGAAATGCAGGACAGGCCATGGAGAAACGGGAGCCTTGCTACGCTGATGGGCGGGATTTAAATTGCCAACAGCCACTCTGGAGAAGTGTACGGTGTGTCCTGAAACATCTAAAACACTCAGCTTAGAGAGCATAGGGCACTTCCACTCATGGGCGTATAAATTGGGAAAACTAAAAATCAGCAAGACACAGGCACCCCAAAGTTTAGGGCTGCTCTGATGACAAGAACCTCCACTTCATTACACCTTAAATATCCCAGGAAAGAGAAAAATGGATAAAGAAGTTGTGGTCCTTATGTACAATGGAATATCACTCAGGCATGAAATCAACATCATAAGGCTAGTAGCAGCATGATGAGAAGATTTAGGTACGACGATTCTAAGTGAAATAAGTCACACAGAAAAAGGCACTTATCATAAGATATCACTTATAGAGGGAATGTAAAAACCGCTACACTTGAACTGAATTACAAAACAGAACAGCGTCACACGTTTAGAAAACACACTATGGCTGCTTAACGGGAAAGGTGAGGTGGGGTGATGCATAACACAAGGGTTTCAAATTAGCTCAGATACTGTTCCATAAACCCAATATGTAACAGACAAGACCTACTCCTTGCTCAGTGAACTGGATTCAACACCCCCTGTTCACCGCCCAAGAATATATCTGACTAGTAAGACTCTTAAAACCAATGTATTGATATCTCTCTGTAAGTGAGTCAAGTGGGTGTAAAGCGGCATAAACACAGCAGTGAAAAGCAGCTAAACCCCATTATAAAAATCAATTACTTTTAAAAACCCGTGAAACAAAGACAGTGAAAGAGAGAGAAATTCATACAGAATTCGTTCAGGGGCTGGGATGCCACCTTTATTGACCATCTCTAGACCCACAGCTGATTGAGACATAAGGGTGGACACTCTTCGGGCTGAGAGGTTTGGTGAGGTTGGGTGAGCAAACGCAGACCCTTTAAAGTAATACTGCGTGGTACCCATCCCATGGGTCCAAAATCTCCAGGTTCAAGGGCATCTTCCTACATCGAAAACATGCATGACAAACCCAGAAGATGGTACACCGTGTGATCGGGAAAGGTTTCTAAAACGCACCTCATTTCTCATCTCCTTGTGCTCGGGCTCGCCATTCCAGCCGCTTTACTAGCAATCTCCCTCCTTGGAGAATGAGCACCTTTAACCTCCTGTTCTGTACAGGTTGCAAATTTGTCCTGAGGATGAACGGGAAGAGGGGGAACCAATGAGAGACTAGGTCTAGGTGTGGGGACAGGCACAGGTCACTCTATTTTCCCATCAGGAAGAAGAATTAACCACAGGCTCAGCCTGCCGCCCGGAACCACAATAGGGCCTGAAGCAATCCTGCGCTTTTGCGGCCAGCTCCCAAGAAAGCGAGTTGAAAAATGGAGCTCAGGGGCACTGCAATTCACAAACCTGCAGAGTTATAAATGGTAACTCTCGTCCACAAATATATTGAGGGAAGGCAACGAAGAGGATTTGAAAGCAAGGCAGAATTGCAGGAAACAGATTTCAGGAGGTAGATTCGAATCGCCTTTAAAGCACAGGAAAAGCGGCAAAACCTCGACCATGATGCCCTTGGCCAAAAAGGGCGTATGCGTTTTTTCCTGAATATATTCAGGAAAAAACGCATACGCCCTTTTTGGCCAACCAAGCAACCTGGAAAGGCAAATCAGCGCTACAAAGAAGTCTCGCTTCCCATCGGTCAAAAGGGCCATGCTGAATAAAGTGTCAAAACCAGAAATGTAGGACAGGCCATGGAGAAACGGGAGCCTTGCTACGCTGATGGGCGGGATGTAAATTGCCAACAGCCACTCTGGAGAAGTGTACGGTGTGTCCTGAAACATCTAAAAAACTCAGCTTAGAGAGCATAGGGCACTTCCACTCATGGGCGTATAAATTGGGAAAACTAAAAATCAGCAAGACACAGGCACCCCAAAGTTTAGGGCTGCTCTGTTGACAAGAACCTCCACTTCGTTACACCTTAAATATCCCAGGAAAGAGAAAAATGGATAAGGAAGTTGTGGTCCTTATGTACAATGGCATATCACTCAGCCATGAAATTAACGTCATAAGGCTAGTAGCAGCATGATGAGAGGTTTTAGGTACGACGATTCTAAGTGAAATAAGTCACACAGAAAAAGACACTTATCATAAGATATCACTTAGAGAGGGAATGTAAAAACCGCTACACTTGAACTGAATTACAAAACAGAACAGCGTCACACGTTTAGAAGACACACTATGGCTGCTTAACGGGAAAGGTGAAGTGGGGTGATGCATAAAACAAGGGTTTCAAATTAGCTCAGATACCGTTCCATAAACCCAATATGTAATAGACAAGACCTACTCCTTGCTCAGTGAACTGGACTCAACACCCCCTGTTCACTGCCCAAGAATATATCTGACTAGTAAGAATCTTAAAACCAATGTATTGATATCCCTCTGTAAGTGAGTCAAGTGGGTGTAAACCGGCATAAACACAGCAGTGAAAAGCAGCTAAACCCCGTTATAAAAATCAATTACTTTTAAAAACCTGTGAAACAAAGACAGTGAAGAGAGAGAAATTATTACAAAATTCGTTCAGGGGCTGTGATGCCACCTGGATTGACCATCTCTAGACCCACAGCTGATTGAGACATAAGGGTGGACACTCTTGGGGCTGAGAGGTTTGGTGAGGTTGGGTGAGCAAACACAGACCCTTTAAAGTAATACTGCGTGGTATCCATCCCATGGGTCCAAAATCTCCAGATTCAAGGGCATCTTCCTACATCGAAAACATGCATGCGAAACCCAGAAGATGGTACACCGTGTGATCGGGAAAGGTTTCTAAAACGCACCTCATTTCTCATCTCCTTGTGCTCGGGTTGGCCATTACAGCCGCTTTACTAGCAATCTCCCTCCTTTGAGAATCAGCACCTTTAACCTTCTGTTCCGTACAGGTTGCAATTTGTCCTGAGGATAAACGGGAAGAGGGGGAACCAATGAGAGACTAGCTCTAGGTGTTGGGACAGCCACATGTCACTCTATTTTCCCATCAGGAAGAAGGATTAACCACAGGCTCAGCCTGCCGCCCGGAAGCAGAACAGGGCCTGAAGCAATACTGTGCTTTTGCGGCCAGCTCCCAAAAAAGCGAGTTGAAAAATGGAGCTCAGGGGCACTGCAATTCACAAACCTGCAGAGTTATAAATGGTAACTCTCGTCCACAAATATATTGAGGGAAGGCAACGAAGAGGATTTGAAAGCATAGCAGAATTGCAGGAAACTGATTTCAGGAGGTAGAGTCGAATCGCCTTTAAAGCACAGGAAAAGCGGCAAAACCTCGACAATGATGCCCTTGGCCAAAAAGGGCGTATGCGTTTTTTCCTGAATATATTCAGGAAAAAACGCATACGCCCTTTTTGGCCAACCAAGCAACCTGGAAAGGCAAATCAGCGCTACAAAGAAGTCTCGCTTCCCATCGGTCAAAAGGGCCATGCTGAATAAAGTGTCAAAACCAGAAATGCAGGACAGGCCATGGAGAAACGGGAGCCTTGCTACGCTGATGGGCGGGATGTAAATTGCCAACAGCCACTCTGGAGAAGTGTACGGTGTGTCCTGAAACACCTAAAAAACTCAGCTTAGAGAGCATAGGGCACTTCCACTCATGGGCGTATAAATTGGGAAAACTAAAAATCAGCAAGACACAGGCACCCCAAAGTTTAGGGCTGCTCTGTTGACAAGAACCTCCACTTCATTACACCTTAAATATCCCAGGAAAGAGAAAAATGGATAAAGAAGTTGTGGTCCTTATGTACAATGGAATATCACTCAGGCATGAAATCAACGTCATAAGGCTGGTAGCAGCATGATGAGTGGATTTAGGTACGACGATTCTAAGTGAAATAAGTCACAGAGAAAGACACTTATCGTAAGATATCACTTATAGAGGGAATGTAAAATCCGCTACACTTGAACTGAATTACAAAACAGAACAGCGTCACACGTTTAGAAAACACACTATGGCTGCTTAACGGGAAAGGTGAGGTGGGGTGATGCATAAAACAAGGGTATCAAATTAGCTCAGATACTGTTCCATAAACCCAATATGTAACAGACAAGACCTACTCCTTGCTCAGTGAACTGGACTCAACACCCCCTGTTCACCGCCCAAGAATATATCTGACTAGTAAGACTCTTAAAACCAATGTATTGATATCTCTCTGTAAGTGAGTCAAGTGGGTGTAAATCGGCATAAACACAGCAGTGAAAAGCAGCTAAACCCCATTATAAAAGTCAATTACTTTTAAAAACCCGTGAAACAAAGACAGTGAAACAGAGAGAAATTCATACAGAATTCGTTCAGGGGCTGGGATGCCACCTTTATTGACCATCTCTAGACCCACAGCTGATTGAGACATAAGGGTGGACACTCTTCGGGCTGAGAGGTTTGGTGAGGTTGGGTGAGCAAACGCAGACCCTTTAAAGTAATACTGCGTGGTACCCATCCCATGGGTCCAAAATCTCCAGGTTCAAGGGCATCTTCCTACATCGAAAACATGCATGAGAAACCCAGAAGACGGTACACCGTGTGATCGGGAAAGGTTTCTAAAACGCACCTCATTTCTCATCTCCTTGTGCTCGGGCTCGCCATTACAGCCACTTTACTAGCAATCTCCCTCCTTGGAGAATCAGCACCTTTAACCTCCTGTTCCGAACAGGTTGCAATTTGTCCTGAGGATGAACGGGAAGAGGGGGAACCAATGAGAGACTAGGTCTAGGTGTGGGGACAGGCACAGGTCACTCTATTTTCCCTTCAGGAAGAAGAATTAACCACAGGCTCAGCCTGCCGCCCGGAACCACAATAGGGCCTGAAGCAATCCTGCGCTTTTGCGGCCAGCTCCCAAGAAAGCGAGTTGAAATATGGAGCTCAGGGGCACTGCAATTCACAAACCTGCAGAGTTAGAAATGATAACTCTCGTCCACAAATATATTGAGGGAAGGCAACGAAGAGGATTTGAAAGCATAGCAGAATTGCAGGAAACTGATTTCAGGAGGTAGAGTCGAATCGCCTTTAAAGCACAGGAAAAGCGGCAAAACCTCGACAATGATGCCCTTGGCCAAAAAGGGCGTATGCGTTTTTTCCTGAATATATTCAGGAAAAAACGCATACGCCCTTTTTGGCCAACCAAGCAACCTGGAAAGGCAAATCAGCGCTACAAAGAAGTCTCGCTTCCCATCGGTCAAAAGGGCCATGCTGAATAAAGTGTCAAAACCAGAAATGCAGGACAGGCCATGGAGAAACGGGAGCCTTGCTACGCTGATGGGCGGGATGTAAATTGCCAACAGCCACTCTGGAGAAGTGTACGGTGTGTCCTGAAACACCTAAAAAACTCAGCTTAGAGAGCATAGGGCACTTCCACTCATGGGCGTATAAATTGGGAAAACTAAAAATCAGCAAGACACAGGCACCCCAAAGTTTAGGGCTGCTCTGTTGACAAGAACCTCCACTTCATTACACCTTAAATATCCCAGGAAAGAGAAAAATGGATAAAGAAGTTGTGGTCCTTATGTACAATGGAATATCACTCAGGCATGAAATCAACGTCATAAGGCTGGTAGCAGCATGATGAGTGGATTTAGGTACGACGATTCTAAGTGAAATAAGTCACAGAGAAAGACACTTATCGTAAGATATCACTTATAGAGGGAATGTAAAATCCGCTACAGTTGAACTGAATTACAAAACAGAACAGCGTCACACGTTTAGAAAACACACTATGGCTGCTTAACGGGAAAGGTGAGGTGGGGTGATGCATAAAACAAGGGTATCAAATTAGCTCAGATACTGTTCCATAAACCCAATATGTAACAGACAAGACCTACTCCTTGCTCAGTGAACTGGACTCAACACCCCCTGTTCACCGCCCAAGAATATATCTGACTAGTAAGACTCTTAAAACCAATGTATTGTTATCTCTCTGTAAGTGAGTCAAGTGGGTGTAAATCGGCATAAACACAGAAGTGAAAAGCAGCTAAACCCCATTATAAAAGTCAATTACTTTTAAAAACCCGTGAAACAAAGACAGTGAAACAGAGAGAAATTCATACAGAATTCGTTCAGGGGCTGGTATGCCACCTTTATTGACCATCTCTAGACCCACAGCTGATTGAGATATAAGGGTGGACACTCTTCGGGCTGAGAGGTTTGGTGAGGTTGGGTGAGCAAACGCAGACCCTTTAAAGTAATACTGCGTGGTACCCATCCCATGGGTCCAAAATCTCCAGGTTCAAGGGCATCTTCCTACATCGAAAACATGCATGAGAAACCCAGAAGACGGTACACCGTGTGATCGGGAAAGGTTTCTAAAACGCACCTCATTTCTCATCTCCTTGTGCTCGGGCTCGCCATTACAGCCACTTTACTAGCAATCTCCCTCCTTGGAGAATCAGCACCTTTAACCTCCTGTTCCGAACAGGTTGCAATTTGTCCTGAGGATGAACGGGAAGAGGGGGAACCAATGAGAGACTAGGTCTAGGTGTGGGGACAGGCACAGGTCACTCTATTTTCCCATCAGGAAGAAGGATTAACCACAGGCTCAGCCTGCCGCCCGGAAGCAGAAGAGGGCCTGAAGCAATCCTGTGCTTTTGCGGCCAGCTCCCAAAAAAGCGAGTTGAAAAATCGAGCTCAGGGGCACTGCAATTCACAAACCTGCAGAGTTAGAAATGATAACTCTCGTCCACAAATATATTGAGGGAAGGCAACGAAGAGGATTTGAAAGCATAGCAGAATTGCAGGAAACTGATTTCAGGAGGTAGAGTCGAATCGCCTTTAAAGCACAGGAAAAGCGGCAAAACCTCGACAATGATGCCCTTGGCCAAAAAGGGCGTATGCGTTTTTTCCTGAATATATTCAGGAAAAAACGCATACGCCCTTTTTGGCCAACCAAGCAACCTGGAAAGGCAAATCAGCGCTACAAAGAAGTCTCGCTTCCCATCGGTCAAAAGGGCCATGCTGAATAAAGTGTCAAAACCAGAAATGCAGGACAGGCCATGGAGAAACGGGAGCCTTGCTACGCTGATGGGCGGGATGTAAATTGCCAACAGCCACTCTGGAGAAGTGTACGGTGTGTCCTGAAACACCTAAAAAACTCAGCTTAGAGAGCATAGGGCACTTCCACTCATGGGCGTATAAATTGGGAAAACTAAAAATCAGCAAGACACAGGCACCCCAAAGTTTAGGGCTGCTCTGTTGACAAGAACCTCCACTTCATTACACCTTAAATATCCCAGGAAAGAGAAAAATGGATAAAGAAGTTGTGGTCCTTATGTACAATGGAATATCACTCAGGCATGAAATCAACGTCATAAGGCTGGTAGCAGCATGATGAGTGGATTTAGGTACGACGATTCTAAGTGAAATAAGTCACAGAGAAAGACACTTATCGTAAGATATCACTTATAGAGGGAATGTAAAATCCGCTACAGTTGAACTGAATTACAAAACAGAACAGCGTCACACGTTTAGAAAACACACTATGGCTGCTTAACGGGAAAGGTGAGGTGGGGTGATGCATAAAACAAGGGTATCAAATTAGCTCAGATACTGTTCCATAAACCCAATATGTAACAGACAAGACCTACTCCTTGCTCAGTGAACTGGACTCAACACCCCCTGTTCACCGCCCAAGAATATATCTGACTAGTAAGACTCTTAAAACCAATGTATTGTTATCTCTCTGTAAGTGAGTCAAGTGGGTGTAAATCGGCATAAACACAGAAGTGAAAAGCAGCTAAACCCCATTATAAAAGTCAATTACTTTTAAAAACCCGTGAAACAAAGACAGTGAAACAGAGAGAAATTCATACAGAATTCGTTCAGGGGCTGGTATGCCACCTTTATTGACCATCTCTAGACCCACAGCTGATTGAGATATAAGGGTGGACACTCTTCGGGCTGAGAGGTTTGGTGAGGTTGGGTGAGCAAACGCAGACCCTTTAAAGTAATACTGCGTGGTACCCATCCCATGGGTCCAAAATCTCCAGGTTCAAGGGCATCTTCCTACATCGAAAACATGCATGAGAAACCCAGAAGACGGTACACCGTGTGATCGGGAAAGGTTTCTAAAACGCACCTCATTTCTCATCTCCTTGTGCTCGGGCTCGCCATTACAGCCACTTTACTAGCAATCTCCCTCCTTGGAGAATCAGCACCTTTAACCTCCTGTTCCGAACAGGTTGCAATTTGTCCTGAGGATGAACGGGAAGAGGGGGAACCAATGAGAGACTAGGTCTAGGTGTGGGGACAGGCACAGGTCACTCTATTTTCCCATCAGGAAGAAGGATTAACCACAGGCTCAGCCTGCCGCCCGGAAGCAGAAGAGGGCCTGAAGCAATCCTGTGCTTTTGCGGCCAGCTCCCAAAAAAGCGAGTTGAAAAATCGAGCTCAGGGGCACTGCAATTCACAAACCTGCAGAGTTAGAAATGATAACTCTCGTCCACAAATATATTGAGGGAAGGCAACGAAGAGGATTTGAAAGCATAGCAGAATTGCAGGAAACAGATTTCAGGAGGTAGAGTCGAATCGCCTTTAAAGCACAGGAAAGGCGGCAAAACCTCGACAATGATGCCCTTGGCCAAAAAGGGCGTATGCGTTTTTTCCTGAATATATTCAGGAAAAAACGCATACGCCCTTTTTGGCCAACCAAGCAACCTGGAAAGGCAAATCAGCGCTACAAAGAAGTCTCGCTTCCCATCGGTCAAAAGGGCCATGCTGAATAAAGTGTCAAAACCAGAAATGCAGGACAGGCCATGGAGAAACGGGAGCCTTGCTACGCTGATGGGCGGGATGTAAATTGCCAACAGCCACTCTGGAGAAGTGTACGGTGTGTCCTGAAACATCTAAAACACTCAGCTTAGAGAGCATAGGGCACTTCCACTCATGGGCGTATAAATTGGGAAAACTAAAAATCAGCAAGACACAGGCACCCCAAAGTTTAGGGCTGCTCTGTTGACAAGAACCTCCACTTCGTTACACCTTAAATATCCCAGGAAAGAGAAAAATGGATAAGGAAGTTGTGGTCCTTATGTACAATGGCATATCACTCAGCCATGAAATTAACGTCATAAGGCTAGTAGCAGCATGATGAGAGGATTTAGGTACGACGATTCTAAGTGAAATAAGTCACACAGAAAAAGACACTTATCATAAGATATCACTTATAGAGGGAATGTAAAAACCGCTACACTTGAACGGAATTACAAAACAGAACAGCGTCACACGTTTAGAAGACACACTATGGCTGCTTAACGGGAAAGGTGAGGTGGGGTGATGCATAAAACAAGGGTTTCAAATGAGCTCAGATACCGTTCCATAAACCCAATATGTAATAGACAAGACCTACTCCTTGCTCAGTGAACTGGATTCAACACCCCCTGTTCACCGCCCAAGAATATATCTGACTAGTAAGAATCTTAAAACCAATGTATTGATATCCCTCTGTAACTGAGTCAAGTGGGTGTAAACTGGCATAAACACAGCAGTGAAAAGCAGCTAAACCCCATTATAAAAATCAATTACTTTTAAAAACCCGTGAAACAAAGACAGTGAAATAGAGAGAAATTCTTACAAAATTCGTTCAGGGGCTGTGATGCCACCTGGATTGACCATCTCTAGACCCACAGCTGATTGAGAGATAAGGGTGGACACTCTTGGGGCTGAGAGGTTTGGTGAGGTTTGGTGAGCAAACGCAGACCCTTTAAAGTAGTACTGCGTGGTATCCATCCCATGGGTCCAAAATCTCCAGGTTCAAGGGCATCTTCCTACATTGAAAACATGCATGAGAAACCCAGAAGATGGTACACCGTGTGATCGGGAAAGGTTTCTAAAACGCACCTCATTTCTCATCTCCTTGTGCTCGGGTTGGCCATTACAGCCGCTTTACTAGCAATCTCCCTCCTTTGAGAATCAGCACTTTTAACCTCCTGTTCCGTACAGGTTGCAATTTGTCCTGAGGATGAACGGGAAGAGGGGGAACCAATGAGAGACTAGGTCTAGGTGTGGGGACAGGCACAGGTCACTCTATTTTCCCATCAGGAAGAAGAATTAACCACAGGCTCAGCCTGCCGCCCGGAACCACAATAGGGCCTGAAGCAATCCTGCGCTTTTGCGGCCAGCTCCCAAGAAAGCGAGTTGAAAAATGGAGCTCAGGGGCACTGCAATTCACAAACCTGCAGAGTTAGAAATGATAACTCTCGTCCACAAATATATTGAGGGAAGGCAACGAAGAGGATTTGAAAGCAAGGCAGAATTGCAGGAAACAGATTTCAGGAGGTAGATTCAAATCGCCTTTAAAGCACAGGAAAAGCGGCAAAACCTCGACCATGATGCCCTTGGCCAAAAAGGGCGTATGCGTTTTTTCCTGAATATATTCAGGAAAAAACGCATACGCCCTTTTTGGCCAACCAAGCAACCTGGAAAGGCAAATCAGCGCTACAAAGAAGTCTCGCTTCCCATCGGTCAAAAGGGCCATGCTGAATAAAGTGTCAAAACCAGAAATGCAGGACAGGCCATGGAGAAACGGGAGCCTTGCTACGCTGATGGGCGGGATTTAAATTGCCAACAGCCACTCTGGAGAAGTGTACGGTGTGTCCTGAAACATCTAAAAAACTCAGATTAGAGAGCATAGGGCACTTCCACTCATGGGCGTATAAATTGGGAAAACTAAAAATCAGCAAGACACAGGCACCCCAAAGTTTAGGGCTGCTCTGTTGACAAGAACCTCCACTTCATTACACCTTAAATATCCCAGGAAAGAGAAAAATGGATAAAGAAGTTGTGGTCCTTATGTACAATGGAATATCACTCAGGCATGAAATCAACGTCATAAGGCTGGTAGCAGCATGATGAGTGGATTTAGGTACGACGATTCTAAGTGAAATAAGTCACAGAGAAAGACACTTATCGTAAGATATCACTTATAGAGGGAATGTAAAATCCGCTACACTTGAACTGAATTACAAAACAGAACAGCGTCACACGTTTAGAAAACACACTATGGCTGCTTAACGGGAAAGGTGAGGTGGGGTGATGCATAAAACAAGGGTATCAAATTAGCTCAGATACTGTTCCATAAACCCAATATGTAACAGACAAGACCTACTCCTTGCTCAGTGAACTGGACTCAACACCCCCTGTTCACCGCCCAAGAATATATCTGACTAGTAAGACTCTTAAAACCAATGTATTGATATCTCTCTGTAAGTGAGTCAAGTGGGTGTAAATCGGCATAAACACAGCAGTGAAAAGCAGCTAAACCCCATTATAAAAGTCAATTACTTTTAAAAACCCGTGAAACAAAGACAGTGAAACAGAGAGAAATTCATACAGAATTCGTTCAGGGGCTGGGATGCCACCTTTATTGACCATCTCTAGACCCACAGCTGATTGAGACATAAGGGTGGACACTCTTCGGGCTGAGAGGTTTGGTGAGGTTGGGTGAGCAAACGCAGACCCTTTAAAGTAATACTGCGTGGTACCCATCCCATGGGTCCAAAATCTCCAGGTTCAAGGGCATCTTCCTACATCGAAAACATGCATGAGAAACCCAGAAGACGGTACACCGTGTGATCGGGAAAGGTTTCTAAAACGCACCTCATTTCTCATCTCCTTGTGCTCGGGCTCGCCATTACAGCCACTTTACTAGCAATCTCCCTCCTTGGAGAATCAGCACCTTTAACCTCCTGTTCCGAACAGGTTGCAATTTGTCCTGAGGATGAACGGGAAGAGGGGGAACCAATGAGAGACTAGGTCTAGGTGTGGGGACAGGCACAGGTCACTCTATTTTCCCTTCAGGAAGAAGAATTAACCACAGGCTCAGCCTGCCGCCCGGAACCACAATAGGGCCTGAAGCAATCCTGCGCTTTTGCGGCCAGCTCCCAAGAAAGCGAGTTGAAATATGGAGCTCAGGGGCACTGCAATTCACAAACCTGCAGAGTTAGAAATGATAACTCTCGTCCACAAATATATTGAGGGAAGGCAACGAAGAGGATTTGAAAGCATAGCAGAATTGCAGGAAACTGATTTCAGGAGGTAGAGTCGAATCGCCTTTAAAGCACAGGAAAAGCGGCAAAACCTCGACAATGATGCCCTTGGCCAAAAAGGGCGTATGCGTTTTTTCCTGAATATATTCAGGAAAAAACGCATACGCCCTTTTTGGCCAACCAAGCAACCTGGAAAGGCAAATCAGCGCTACAAAGAAGTCTCGCTTCCCATCGGTCAAAAGGGCCATGCTGAATAAAGTGTCAAAACCAGAAATGCAGGACAGGCCATGGAGAAACGGGAGCCTTGCTACGCTGATGGGCGGGATGTAAATTGCCAACAGCCACTCTGGAGAAGTGTACGGTGTGTCCTGAAACACCTAAAAAACTCAGCTTAGAGAGCATAGGGCACTTCCACTCATGGGCGTATAAATTGGGAAAACTAAAAATCAGCAAGACACAGGCACCCCAAAGTTTAGGGCTGCTCTGTTGACAAGAACCTCCACTTCATTACACCTTAAATATCCCAGGAAAGAGAAAAATGGATAAAGAAGTTGTGGTCCTTATGTACAATGGAATATCACTCAGGCATGAAATCAACGTCATAAGGCTGGTAGCAGCATGATGAGTGGATTTAGGTACGACGATTCTAAGTGAAATAAGTCACAGAGAAAGACACTTATCGTAAGATATCACTTATAGAGGGAATGTAAAATCCGCTACAGTTGAACTGAATTACAAAACAGAACAGCGTCACACGTTTAGAAAACACACTATGGCTGCTTAACGGGAAAGGTGAGGTGGGGTGATGCATAAAACAAGGGTATCAAATTAGCTCAGATACTGTTCCATAAACCCAATATGTAACAGACAAGACCTACTCCTTGCTCAGTGAACTGGACTCAACACCCCCTGTTCACCGCCCAAGAATATATCTGACTAGTAAGACTCTTAAAACCAATGTATTGTTATCTCTCTGTAAGTGAGTCAAGTGGGTGTAAATCGGCATAAACACAGAAGTGAAAAGCAGCTAAACCCCATTATAAAAGTCAATTACTTTTAAAAACCCGTGAAACAAAGACAGTGAAACAGAGAGAAATTCATACAGAATTCGTTCAGGGGCTGGTATGCCACCTTTATTGACCATCTCTAGACCCACAGCTGATTGAGATATAAGGGTGGACACTCTTCGGGCTGAGAGGTTTGGTGAGGTTGGGTGAGCAAACGCAGACCCTTTAAAGTAATACTGCGTGGTACCCATCCCATGGGTCCAAAATCTCCAGGTTCAAGGGCATCTTCCTACATCGAAAACATGCATGAGAAACCCAGAAGACGGTACACCGTGTGATCGGGAAAGGTTTCTAAAACGCACCTCATTTCTCATCTCCTTGTGCTCGGGCTCGCCATTACAGCCACTTTACTAGCAATCTCCCTCCTTGGAGAATCAGCACCTTTAACCTCCTGTTCCGAACAGGTTGCAATTTGTCCTGAGGATGAACGGGAAGAGGGGGAACCAATGAGAGACTAGGTCTAGGTGTGGGGACAGGCACAGGTCACTCTATTTTCCCATCAGGAAGAAGGATTAACCACAGGCTCAGCCTGCCGCCCGGAAGCAGAAGAGGGCCTGAAGCAATCCTGTGCTTTTGCGGCCAGCTCCCAAAAAAGCGAGTTGAAAAATCGAGCTCAGGGGCACTGCAATTCACAAACCTGCAGAGTTAGAAATGATAACTCTCGTCCACAAATATATTGAGGGAAGGCAACGAAGAGGATTTGAAAGCATAGCAGAATTGCAGGAAACAGATTTCAGGAGGTAGAGTCGAATCGCCTTTAAAGCACAGGAAAGGCGGCAAAACCTCGACAATGATGCCCTTGGCCAAAAAGGGCGTATGCGTTTTTTCCTGAATATATTCAGGAAAAAACGCATACGCCCTTTTTGGCCAACCAAGCAACCTGGAAAGGCAAATCAGCGCTACAAAGAAGTCTCGCTTCCCATCGGTCAAAAGGGCCATGCTGAATAAAGTGTCAAAACCAGAAATGCAGGACAGGCCATGGAGAAACGGGAGCCTTGCTACGCTGATGGGCGGGATGTAAATTGCCAACAGCCACTCTGGAGAAGTGTACGGTGTGTCCTGAAACATCTAAAACACTCAGCTTAGAGAGCATAGGGCACTTCCACTCATGGGCGTATAAATTGGGAAAACTAAAAATCAGCAAGACACAGGCACCCCAAAGTTTAGGGCTGCTCTGTTGACAAGAACCTCCACTTCGTTACACCTTAAATATCCCAGGAAAGAGAAAAATGGATAAGGAAGTTGTGGTCCTTATGTACAATGGCATATCACTCAGCCATGAAATTAACGTCATAAGGCTAGTAGCAGCATGATGAGAGGATTTAGGTACGACGATTCTAAGTGAAATAAGTCACACAGAAAAAGACACTTATCATAAGATATCACTTATAGAGGGAATGTAAAAACCGCTACACTTGAACGGAATTACAAAACAGAACAGCGTCACACGTTTAGAAGACACACTATGGCTGCTTAACGGGAAAGGTGAGGTGGGGTGATGCATAAAACAAGGGTTTCAAATGAGCTCAGATACCGTTCCATAAACCCAATATGTAATAGACAAGACCTACTCCTTGCTCAGTGAACTGGATTCAACACCCCCTGTTCACCGCCCAAGAATATATCTGACTAGTAAGAATCTTAAAACCAATGTATTGATATCCCTCTGTAACTGAGTCAAGTGGGTGTAAACTGGCATAAACACAGCAGTGAAAAGCAGCTAAACCCCATTATAAAAATCAATTACTTTTAAAAACCCGTGAAACAAAGACAGTGAAATAGAGAGAAATTCTTACAAAATTCGTTCAGGGGCTGTGATGCCACCTGGATTGACCATCTCTAGACCCACAGCTGATTGAGAGATAAGGGTGGACACTCTTGGGGCTGAGAGGTTTGGTGAGGTTTGGTGAGCAAACGCAGACCCTTTAAAGTAGTACTGCGTGGTATCCATCCCATGGGTCCAAAATCTCCAGGTTCAAGGGCATCTTCCTACATTGAAAACATGCATGAGAAACCCAGAAGATGGTACACCGTGTGATCGGGAAAGGTTTCTAAAACGCACCTCATTTCTCATCTCCTTGTGCTCGGGTTGGCCATTACAGCCGCTTTACTAGCAATCTCCCTCCTTTGAGAATCAGCACTTTTAACCTCCTGTTCCGTACAGGTTGCAATTTGTCCTGAGGATGAACGGGAAGAGGGGGAACCAATGAGAGACTAGGTCTAGGTGTGGGGACAGGCACAGGTCACTCTATTTTCCCATCAGGAAGAAGAATTAACCACAGGCTCAGCCTGCCGCCCGGAACCACAATAGGGCCTGAAGCAATCCTGCGCTTTTGCGGCCAGCTCCCAAGAAAGCGAGTTGAAAAATGGAGCTCAGGGGCACTGCAATTCACAAACCTGCAGAGTTAGAAATGATAACTCTCGTCCACAAATATATTGAGGGAAGGCAACGAAGAGGATTTGAAAGCAAGGCAGAATTGCAGGAAACAGATTTCAGGAGGTAGATTCAAATCGCCTTTAAAGCACAGGAAAAGCGGCAAAACCTCGACCATGATGCCCTTGGCCAAAAAGGGCGTATGCGTTTTTTCCTGAATATATTCAGGAAAAAACGCATACGCCCTTTTTGGCCAACCAAGCAACCTGGAAAGGCAAATCAGCGCTACAAAGAAGTCTCGCTTCCCATCGGTCAAAAGGGCCATGCTGAATAAAGTGTCAAAACCAGAAATGCAGGACAGGCCATGGAGAAACGGGAGCCTTGCTACGCTGATGGGCGGGATTTAAATTGCCAACAGCCACTCTGGAGAAGTGTACGGTGTGTCCTGAAACATCTAAAAAACTCAGATTAGAGAGCATAGGGCACTTCCACTCATGGGCGTATAAATTGGGAAAACTAAAAATCAGCAAGACACAGGCACCCCAAAGTTTAGGGCTGCTCTGTTGACAAGAACCTCCACTTCGTTACACCTTAAATATCCCAGGAAAGAGAAAAATGGATAAAGAAGTTGTGGTCCATATGTATAATGGCATATCACTCAGCAATGAAATCAACATCATCAGGCTAGTAGCAGCATGATGAGAAGATTTAGGTACGACGATTCTAAGTGAAATAAGTCACACAGAAAAAGACACTTATCATAAGATATCACTTAGAGAGGGAATGTAAAAACCGCTACACTTGAACTGAATTACAAAACAGAACAGCGTCACACGTTTAGAAGACACACTATGGCTGCTTAACGGGAAAGGTGAGGTGGGGTGATGCATAAAACAAGGGTTTCAAATGAGCTCAGATACCATTCCATAAACCCAATATGTAATAGACAAGACCTACTCCTTGCTCAGTGAACTGGACTCAACACCCCCTGTTCACCGCCCAAGAATATATCTGACTAGTAAGACTCTTAAAACCAATTTATTGATATCCCTCTGTAAGTGAGTCAAGTGGGTGTAAACCGGCATAAACACAGCAGTGAAAAGCAGCTAAACCCCATTATAAAAATCAATTACTTTTAAAAATCCGTGAAACAAAGACAGTGAAAGAGAGAGAAATTCTTACAAAATTCGTTCAGGGGCTGTGATGCCACCTGGATTGACCATCTCTAGACCCACAGCTGATTGAGACATAAGGGTGGACACTCTTCGGGCTGAGAGGTTTGGTGAGGTTGGGTGAGCAAACGCAGACCCTTTAAAGTAATACTGCGTGGTACCCATCCCATGGGTCCAAAATCTCCAGGTTCAAGGGCATCTTCCTACATCGAAAACATGCATGAGAAACCCAGAAGACGGTACACCGTGTGATCGGGAAAGGTTTCTAAAACGCACCTCATTTCTCATCTCCTTGTGCTCGGGCTCGCCATTCCAGCCGCTTTACTAGCAATCTCCCTCCTTGGAGAATGAGCACCTTTAACCTCCTGTTCTGTACAGGTTGCAAATTTGTCCTGAGGATGAACGGGAAGAGGGGGAACCAATGAGAGACTAGGTCTAGGTGTGGGGACAGGCACAGGTCACTCTATTTTCCCATCAGGAAGAAGAATTAACCACAGGCTCAGCCTGCCGCCCGGAACCACAATAGGGCCTGAAGCAATCCTGCGCTTTTGCGGCCAGCTCCCAAGAAAGCGAGTTGAAAAATGGAGCTCAGGGGCACTGCAATTCACAAACCTGCAAAGTTAGAAATGATAACTCTCGTCCACAAAAATATTGAGGGAAGGCAACGAAGAGGATTTGAAAGCAAGGCAGAATTGCAGGAAACAGATTTCAGGAGGTAGAGTCGAATCGCCTTTAAAGCACAGGAAAGGCGGCAAAACCTCGACAATGATGCCCTTGGCCAAAAAGGGCGTATGCGTTTTTTCCTGAATATATTCAGGAAAAAACGCATACGCCCTTTTTGGCCAACCAAGCAACCTGGAAAGGCAAAACAGCGCTACAAAGAAGTCTCGCTTCCCATCGGTCAAAAGGGCCATGCTGAATAAAGTGTCAAAACCAGAAATGTAGGACAGGCCATGGAGAAACGGGAGCCTTGCTACGCTGATGGGCGGGATGTAAATTGCCAACAGCCACTCTGGAGAAGTGTACGGTGTGTCCTGAAACATCTAAAAAACTCAGCTTAGAGAGCATAGGGCACTTCCACTCATGGGCGTATAAATTGGGAAAACTAAAAATCAGCAAGACACAGGCACCCCAAAGTTTAGGGCTGCTCTGTTGACAAGAACCTCCACTTCGTTACACCTTAAATATCCCAGGAAAGAGAAAAATGGATAAGGAAGTTGTGGTCCTTATGTACAATGGCATATCACTCAGCCATGAAATTAACGTCATAAGGCTAGTAGCAGCATGATGAGAGGATTTAGGTACGACGATTCTAAGTGAAATAAGTCACACAGAAAAAGACACTTATCATAAGATATCACTTATAGAGGGAATGTAAAAACCGCTACACTTGAACGGAATTACAAAACAGAACAGCGTCACACGTTTAGAAGACACACTATGGCTGCTTAACGGGAAAGGTGAGGTGGGGTGATGCATAAAACAAGGGTTTCAAATGAGCTCAGATACCGTTCCATAAACCCAATATGTAATAGACAAGACCTACTCCTTGCTCAGTGAACTGGATTCAACACCCCCTGTTCACCGCCCAAGAATATATCTGACTAGTAAGAATCTTAAAACCAATGTATTGATATCCCTCTGTAACTGAGTCAAGTGGGTGTAAACTGGCATAAACACAGCAGTGAAAAGCAGCTAAACCCCATTATAAAAATCAATTACTTTTAAAAACCCGTGAAACAAAGACAGTGAAATAGAGAGAAATTCTTACAAAATTCGTTCAGGGGCTGTGATGCCACCTGGATTGACCATCTCTAGACCCACAGCTGATTGAGAGATAAGGGTGGACACTCTTGGGGCTGAGAGGTTTGGTGAGGTTTGGTGAGCAAACGCAGACCCTTTAAAGTAGTACTGCGTGGTATCCATCCCATGGGTCCAAAATCTCCAGGTTCAAGGGCATCTTCCTACATTGAAAACATGCATGAGAAACCCAGAAGATGGTACACCGTGTGATCGGGAAAGGTTTCTAAAACGCACCTCATTTCTCATCTCCTTGTGCTCGGGTTGGCCATTACAGCCGCTTTACTAGCAATCTCCCTCCTTTGAGAATCAGCACTTTTAACCTCCTGTTCCGTACAGGTTGCAATTTGTCCTGAGGATGAACGGGAAGAGGGGGAACCAATGAGAGACTAGGTCTAGGTGTGGGGACAGGCACAGGTCACTCTATTTTCCCATCAGGAAGAAGAATTAACCACAGGCTCAGCCTGCCGCCCGGAACCACAATAGGGCCTGAAGCAATCCTGCGCTTTTGCGGCCAGCTCCCAAGAAAGCGAGTTGAAAAATGGAGCTCAGGGGCACTGCAATTCACAAACCTGCAGAGTTAGAAATGATAACTCTCGTCCACAAATATATTGAGGGAAGGCAACGAAGAGGATTTGAAAGCAAGGCAGAATTGCAGGAAACAGATTTCAGGAGGTAGATTCAAATCGCCTTTAAAGCACAGGAAAAGCGGCAAAACCTCGACCATGATGCCCTTGGCCAAAAAGGGCGTATGCGTTTTTTCCTGAATATATTCAGGAAAAAACGCATACGCCCTTTTTGGCCAACCAAGCAACCTGGAAAGGCAAATCAGCGCTACAAAGAAGTCTCGCTTCCCATCGGTCAAAAGGGCCATGCTGAATAAAGTGTCAAAACCAGAAATGCAGGACAGGCCATGGAGAAACGGGAGCCTTGCTACGCTGATGGGCGGGATGTAAATTGCCAACAGCCACTCTGGAGAAGTGTACGGTGTGTCCTGAAACACCTAAAAAACTCAGCTTAGAGAGCATAGGGCACTTCCACTCATGGGCGTATAAATTGGGAAAACTAAAAATCAGCAAGACACAGGCACCCCAAAGTTTAGGGCTGCTCTGTTGACAAGAACCTCCACTTCATTACACCTTAAATATCCCAGGAAAGAGAAAAATGGATAAAGAAGTTGTGGTCCTTATGTACAATGGAATATCACTCAGGCATGAAATCAACGTCATAAGGCTGGTAGCAGCATGATGAGTGGATTTAGGTACGACGATTCTAAGTGAAATAAGTCACAGAGAAAGACACTTATCGTAAGATATCACTTATAGAGGGAATGTAAAATCCGCTACAGTTGAACTGAATTACAAAACAGAACAGCGTCACACGTTTAGAAAACACACTATGGCTGCTTAACGGGAAAGGTGAGGTGGGGTGATGCATAAAACAAGGGTATCAAATTAGCTCAGATACTGTTCCATAAACCCAATATGTAACAGACAAGACCTACTCCTTGCTCAGTGAACTGGACTCAACACCCCCTGTTCACCGCCCAAGAATATATCTGACTAGTAAGACTCTTAAAACCAATGTATTGTTATCTCTCTGTAAGTGAGTCAAGTGGGTGTAAATCGGCATAAACACAGAAGTGAAAAGCAGCTAAACCCCATTATAAAAGTCAATTACTTTTAAAAACCCGTGAAACAAAGACAGTGAAACAGAGAGAAATTCATACAGAATTCGTTCAGGGGCTGGTATGCCACCTTTATTGACCATCTCTAGACCCACAGCTGATTGAGATATAAGGGTGGACACTCTTCGGGCTGAGAGGTTTGGTGAGGTTGGGTGAGCAAACGCAGACCCTTTAAAGTAATACTGCGTGGTACCCATCCCATGGGTCCAAAATCTCCAGGTTCAAGGGCATCTTCCTACATCGAAAACATGCATGAGAAACCCAGAAGACGGTACACCGTGTGATCGGGAAAGGTTTCTAAAACGCACCTCATTTCTCATCTCCTTGTGCTCGGGCTCGCCATTACAGCCACTTTACTAGCAATCTCCCTCCTTGGAGAATCAGCACCTTTAACCTCCTGTTCCGAACAGGTTGCAATTTGTCCTGAGGATGAACGGGAAGAGGGGGAACCAATGAGAGACTAGGTCTAGGTGTGGGGACAGGCACAGGTCACTCTATTTTCCCATCAGGAAGAAGGATTAACCACAGGCTCAGCCTGCCGCCCGGAAGCAGAAGAGGGCCTGAAGCAATCCTGTGCTTTTGCGGCCAGCTCCCAAAAAAGCGAGTTGAAAAATCGAGCTCAGGGGCACTGCAATTCACAAACCTGCAGAGTTAGAAATGATAACTCTCGTCCACAAATATATTGAGGGAAGGCAACGAAGAGGATTTGAAAGCATAGCAGAATTGCAGGAAACAGATTTCAGGAGGTAGAGTCGAATCGCCTTTAAAGCACAGGAAAGGCGGCAAAACCTCGACCATGATGCCCTTGGCCAAAAAGGGCGTATGCGTTTTTTCCTGAATATATTCAGGAAAAAACGCATACGCCCTTTTTGGCCAACCAAGCAACCTGGAAAGGCAAATCAGCGCTACAAAGAAGTCTCGCTTCCCATCGGTCAAAAGGGCCATGCTGAATAAAGTGTCAAAACCAGAAATGCAGGACAGGCCATGGAGAAACGGGAGCCTTGCTACGCTGATGGGCGGGATGTAAATTGCCAACAGCCACTCTGGAGAAGTGTACGGTGTGTCCTGAAACATCTAAAACACTCAGCTTAGAGAGCATAGGGCACTTCCACTCATGGGCGTATAAATTGGGAAAACTAAAAATCAGCAAGACACAGGCACCCCAAAGTTTAGGGCTGCTCTGTTGACAAGAACCTCCACTTCGTTACACCTTAAATATCCCAGGAAAGAGAAAAATGGATAAGGAAGTTGTGGTCCTTATGTACAATGGCATATCACTCAGCCATGAAATTAACGTCATAAGGCTAGTAGCAGCATGATGAGAGGATTTAGGTACGACGATTCTAAGTGAAATAAGTCACACAGAAAAAGACACTTATCATAAGATATCACTTATAGAGGGAATGTAAAAACCGCTACACTTGAACGGAATTACAAAACAGAACAGCGTCACACGTTTAGAAGACACACTATGGCTGCTTAACGGGAAAGGTGAGGTGGGGTGATGCATAAAACAAGGGTTTCAAATGAGCTCAGATACCGTTCCATAAACCCAATATGTAATAGACAAGACCTACTCCTTGCTCAGTGAACTGGATTCAACACCCCCTGTTCACCGCCCAAGAATATATCTGACTAGTAAGAATCTTAAAACCAATGTATTGATATCCCTCTGTAACTGAGTCAAGTGGGTGTAAACTGGCATAAACACAGCAGTGAAAAGCAGCTAAACCCCATTATAAAAATCAATTACTTTTAAAAACCCGTGAAACAAAGACAGTGAAATAGAGAGAAATTCTTACAAAATTCGTTCAGGGGCTGTGATGCCACCTGGATTGACCATCTCTAGACCCACAGCTGATTGAGAGATAAGGGTGGACACTCTTGGGGCTGAGAGGTTTGGTGAGGTTTGGTGAGCAAACGCAGACCCTTTAAAGTAGTACTGCGTGGTATCCATCCCATGGGTCCAAAATCTCCAGGTTCAAGGGCATCTTCCTACATTGAAAACATGCATGAGAAACCCAGAAGATGGTACACCGTGTGATCGGGAAAGGTTTCTAAAACGCACCTCATTTCTCATCTCCTTGTGCTCGGGTTGGCCATTCCAGCCGCTTTACTAGCAATCTCCCTCCTTTGAGAATCAGCACTTTTAACCTCCTGTTCCGTACAGGTTGCAATTTGTCCTGAGGATGAACGGGAAGAGGGGGAACCAATGAGAGACTAGGTCTAGGTGTGGGGACAGGCACAGGTCACTCTATTTTCCCATCAGGAAAAAGAATTAACCACAGGCTCAGCCTGCCGCCCGGAACCACAATAGGGCCTGAAGCAATCCTGCGCTTTTGCGGCCAGCTCCCAAGAAAGCGAGTTGAAAAATGGAGCTCAGGGGCACTGCAATTCACAAACCTGCAGAGTTAGAAATGATAACTCTCGTCCACAAATATATTGAGGGAAGGCAACGAAGAGGATTTGAAAGCAAGGCAGAATTGCAGGAAACAGATTTCAGGAGGTAGATTCAAATCGCCTTTAAAGCACAGGAAAAGCGGCAAAACCTCGACCATGATGCCCTTGGCCAAAAAGGGCGTATGCGTTTTTTCCTGAATATATTCAGGAAAAAACGCATACGCCCTTTTTGGCCAACCAAGCAACCTGGAAAGGCAAATCAGCGCTACAAAGAAGTCTCGCTTCCCATCGGTCAAAAGGGCCATGCTGAATAAAGTGTCAAAACCAGAAATGCAGGACAGGCCATGGAGAAACGGGAGCCTTGCTACGCTGATGGGCGGGATTTAAATTGCCAACAGCCACTCTGGAGAAGTGTACGGTGTGTCCTGAAACATCTAAAAAACTCAGATTAGAGAGCATAGGGCACTTCCACTCATGGGCGTATAAATTGGGAAAACTAAAAATCAGCAAGACACAGGCACCCCAAAGTTTAGGGCTGCTCTGTTGACAAGAACCTCCACTTCGTTACACCTTAAATATCCCAGGAAAGAGAAAAATGGATAAAGAAGTTGTGGTCCATATGTATAATGGCATATCACTCAGCAATGAAATCAACATCATCAGGCTAGTAGCAGCATGATGAGAAGATTTAGGTACGACGATTCTAAGTGAAATAAGTCACACAGAAAAAGACACTTATCATAAGATATCACTTAGAGAGGGAATGTAAAAACCGCTACACTTGAACTGAATTACAAAACAGAACAGCGTCACACGTTTAGAAGACACACTATGGCTGCTTAACGGGAAAGGTGAGGTGGGGTGATGCATAAAACAAGGGTTTCAAATGAGCTCAGATACCATTCCATAAACCCAATATGTAATAGACAAGACCTACTCCTTGCTCAGTGAACTGGACTCAACACCCCCTGTTCACCGCCCAAGAATATATCTGACTAGTAAGACTCTTAAAACCAATGTATTGATATCCCTCTGTAAGTGAGTCAAGTGGGTGTAAACCGGCATAAACACAGCAGTGAAAAGCAGCTAAACCCCATTATAAAAATCAATTACTTTTAAAAATCCGTGAAACAAAGACAGTGAAAGAGAGAGAAATTCTTACAAAATTCGTTCAGGGGCTGTGATGCCACCTGGATTGACCATCTCTAGACCCACAGCTGATTGAGACATAAGGGTGGACACTCTTCGGGCTGAGAGGTTTGGTGAGGTTGGGTGAGCAAACGCAGACCCTTTAAAGTAATACTGCGTGGTACCCATCCCATGGGTCCAAAATCTCCAGGTTCAAGGGCATCTTCCTACATCGAAAACATGCATGAGAAACCCAGAAGACGGTACACCGTGTGATCGGGAAAGGTTTCTAAAACGCACCTCATTTCTCATCTCCTTGTGCTCGGGCTCGCCATTCCAGCCGCTTTACTAGCAATCTCCCTCCTTGGAGAATGAGCACCTTTAACCTCCTGTTCTGTACAGGTTGCAAATTTGTCCTGAGGATGAACGGGAAGAGGGGGAACCAATGAGAGACTAGGTCTAGGTGTGGGGACAGGCACAGGTCACTCTATTTTCCCATCAGGAAGAAGAATTAACCACAGGCTCAGCCTGCCGCCCGGAACCACAATAGGGCCTGAAGCAATCCTGCGCTTTTGCGGCCAGCTCCCAAGAAAGCGAGTTGAAAAATGGAGCTCAGGGGCACTGCAATTCACAAACCTGCAAAGTTAGAAATGATAACTCTCGTCCACAAAAATATTGAGGGAAGGCAACGAAGAGGATTTGAAAGCAAGGCAGAATTGCAGGAAACAGATTTCAGGAGGTAGAGTCGAATCGCCTTTAAAGCACAGGAAAGGCGGCAAAACCTCGACAATGATGCCCTTGGCCAAAAAGGGCGTATGCGTTTTTTCCTGAATATATTCAGGAAAAAACGCATACGCCCTTTTTGGCCAACCAAGCAACCTGGAAAGGCAAAACAGCGCTACAAAGAAGTCTCGCTTCCCATCGGTCAAAAGGGCCATGCTGAATAAAGTGTCAAAACCAGAAATGTAGGACAGGCCATGGAGAAACGGGAGCCTTGCTACGCTGATGGGCGGGATGTAAATTGCCAACAGCCACTCTGGAGAAGTGTACGGTGTGTCCTGAAACATCTAAAAAACTCAGCTTAGAGAGCATAGGGCACTTCCACTCATGGGCGTATAAATTGGGAAAACTAAAAATCAGCAAGACACAGGCACCCCAAAGTTTAGGGCTGCTCTGTTGACAAGAACCTCCACTTCGTTACACCTTAAATATCCCAGGAAAGAGAAAAATGGATAAGGAAGTTGTGGTCCTTATGTACAATGGCATATCACTCAGCCATGAAATTAACGTCATAAGGCTAGTAGCAGCATGATGAGAGGTTTTAGGTACGACGATTCTAAGTGAAATAAGTCACACAGAAAAAGACACTTATGATAAGATATCACTTAGAGAGGGAATGTAAAAACCGCTACACTTGAACTGAATTACAAAACAGAACAGCGTCACACGTTTAGAAGACACACTATGGCTGCTTAACGGGAAAGGTGAGGTGGTGTGATGCATGAAACAAGGGTTTCAAATTAGCTCAGATACCGTTCCATAAACCCAATATGTAATAGACAAGACCTACTCCTTGCTCAGTGAACTGGACTCAACACCCCCTGTTCAACGCCCAAGAATATATCTGACTAGTAAGAATCTTAAAACCAATGTATTGATATCCCTCTGTAAGTGAGTCAAGTGGGTGTAAACCGGCATAAACACAGCAGTGAAAAGCAGCTAAACCCCGTTATAAAAATCAATTACTTTTAAAAACCCGTGAAACTAAGACAGTGAAGAGAGAGAAATTCTTACAAAATTCGTTCAGGGGCTGTGATGCCACCTGGATTGACAATCTCTAGACCCACAGCTGATTGAGACATAAGGGTGGACACTCTTGGGGCTGAGAGGTTTGGTGAGGTTGGGTGAGCAAACGCAGACCCTTTAAAGTAATACTGCGTGGTACCCATCCCATGGGTCCAAAATCTCCAGGTTCAAGGGCATCTTCCTACATCGAAAACATGCATGAGAAACCCAGAAGATGGTACACCGTGTGATCGGGAAAGGTTTCTAAAACGCACCTCATTTCTCATCTCCTTGTGCTCGGGCTCGCCATTCCAGCCACTTTACTAGCAATCTCCCTCCTTGGAGAATGAGCACCTTTAACCTCCTGTTCTATACAGGTTGCAAATTTGTCCTGAGGATGAACGGGAAGAGGGGGAACCAATGAGAGACTAGGTCTAGGTGTGGGGACAGGCACAGGTCACTCTATTTTCCCATCAGGAAGAAGAATTAACCACAGGCTCAGCCTGCCGCCCGGAACCACAATAGGGCCTGAAGCAATCCTGCGCTTTTGCGGCCAGCTCCCAAGAAAGCGAGTTGAAAAATGGAGCTCAGGGGCACTGCAATTCACAAACCTGCAAAGTTAGAAATGATAACTCTCGTCCACAAAAATATTGAGGGAAGGCAACGAAGAGGATTTGAAAGCAAGGCAGAATTGCAGGAAACAGATTTCAGGAGGTAGAGTCGAATCGCCTTTAAAGCACAGGAAAGGCGGCAAAACCTCGACAATGATGCCCTTGGCCAAAAAGGGCGTATGCGTTTTTTCCTGAATATATTCAGGAAAAAACGCATACGCCCTTTTTGGCCAACCAAGCAACCTGGAAAGGCAAATCAGCGCTACAAAGAAGTCTCGCTTCCCATCGGTCAAAAGGGCCATGCTGAATAAAGTGTCAAAACCAGAAATGCAGGACAGGCCATGGAGAAACGGGAGCCTTGCTACGCTGATGGGCGGGATGTAAATTGCCAACAGCCACTCTGGAGAAGTGTACGGTGTGTCCTGAAACATCTAAAAAACTCAGCTTAGAGAGCATAGGGCACTTCCACTCATGGGCGTATAAATTGGGAAAACTAAAAATCAGCAAGACACAGGCACCCCAAAGTTTAGGGCTGCTCTGTTGACAAGAACCTCCACTTCGTTACACCTTAAATATCCCAGGAAAGAGAAAAATGGATAAAGAAGTTGTGGTCCATATGTATAATGGCATATCACTCAGCAATGAAATCAACATCATAAGGCTAGTAGCAGCATGATGAGAAGATTTAGGTACGACGATTCTAAGTGAAATAAGTCACACAGAAAAAGACACTTATCATAAGATATCACTTAGAGAGGGAATGTAAAAACCGCTACACTTGAACTGAATTACAAAACAGAACAGCGTCACACGTTTAGAAGACACACTATGGCTGCTTAACGGGAAAGGTGAGGTGGGGTGATGCATAAAACAAGGGTTTCAAATGAGCTCAGATACCGTTCCATAAACCCAATATGTAATAGACAAGACCTACTCCTTGCTCAGTGAACTGGACTCAACACCCCCTGTTCACCGCCCAAGAATATATCTGACTAGTAAGAATCTTAAAACCAATGTATTGATATCCCTCTGTAAGTGAGTCAAGTGGGTGTAAAGCGGCATAAACAGCAGTGAAAAGCAGCTAAACCCCATTATAAAAATCAATTACTTTTAAAAACCCGTGAAACAAAGACAGTGAAAGAGAGAGAAATTCTTACAAAATTCGTTCAGGGGCTGTGATGCCACCTGGATTGACCATCTCTAGACCCACAGCTGATTGAGACATAAGGGTGGACACTCTTGGGGCTGAGAGGTTTAGTGAGGTTGGGTGAGCAAACGCAGACCCTTTAAAGTAGTACTGCGTGGTATCCATCCCATGGGTCCAAAATCTCCAGGTTCAAGGGCATCTTCCTACATCGAAAACATGCATGAGAAACCCAGAAGATGGTACACCGTGTGATCGGGAAAGGTTTCTAAAACGCACCTCATTTCTCATCTCCTTGTGCTCGGGTTGGCCATTACAGCCGCTTTACTAGCAATCTCCCTCCTTTGAGAATCAGCACTTTTAACCTCCTGTTCCGTACAGGTTGCAATTTGTCCTGAGGATGAACGGGAAGAGGGGGAACCAATGAGAGACTAGGTCTAGGTGTGGGGACAGGCACAGGTCACTCTATTTTCCCATCAGGAAGAAGAATTAACCACAGGCTCAGCCTGCCGCCCGGAACCACAATAGGGCCTGAAGCAATCCTGCGCTTTTGCGGCCAGCTCCCAAGAAAGCGAGTTGAAAAATGGAGCTCAGGGGCACTGCAATTCACAAACCTGCAGAGTTAGAAATGATAACTCTCGTCCACAAATATATTGAGGGAAGGCAACGAAGAGGATTTGAAAGCAAGGCAGAATTGCAGGAAACAGATTTCAGGAGGTAGATTCGAATCGCCTTTAAAGCACAGGAAAAGCGGCAAAACCTCGACCATGATGCCCTTGGCCAAAAAGGGCGTATGCGTTTTTTCCTGAATATATTCAGGAAAAAACGCATACGCCCTTTTTGGCCAACCAAGCAACCTGGAAAGGCAAATCAGCGCTACAAAGAAGTCTCGCTTCCCATCGGTCAAAAGGGCCATGCTGAATAAAGTGTCAAAACCAGAAATGCAGGACAGGCCATGGAGAAACGGGAGCCTTGCTACGCTGATGGGCGGGATGTAAATTGCCAACAGCCACTCTGGAGAAGTGTACGGTGTGTCCTGAAACATCTAAAAAACTCAGATTAGAGAGCATAGGGCACTTCCACTCATGGGCGTATAAATTGGGAAAACTAAAAATCAGCAAGACACAGGCACCCCAAAGTTTAGGGCTGCTCTGTTGACAAGAACCTCCACTTCGTTACACCTTAAATATCCCAGGAAAGAGAAAAATGGATAAAGAAGTTGTGGTCCATATGTATAATGGCATATCACTCAGCAATGAAATCAACATCATAAGGCTAGTAGCAGCATGATGAGAAGATTTAGGTACGACGATTCTAAGTGAAATAAGTCACACAGAAAAAGACACTTATCATAAGATATCACTTAGAGAGGGAATGTAAAAACCGCTACACTTGAACTGAATTACAAAACAGAACAGCGTCACACGTTTAGAAGACACACTATGGCTGCTTAACGGGAAAGGTGAGGTGGGGTGATGCATAAAACAAGGGTTGCAAATTAGCTCAGATACTCTTCCATAAACCCAATATGTAACAGACAAGACCTACTCCTTGCTCAGTGAACTGGATTCAACACCCCCTGTTCACCGCCCAAGAATATATCTGACTAGTAAGACTCTTAAAACCAATGTATTGATATCTCTCTGTAAGTGAGTCAAGTGGGTGTAAAGCGGCATAAACACAGCAGTGAAAAGCAGCTAAACCCCATTATAAAAATCAATTACTTTTAAAAACCCGTGAAACAAAGACAGTGAAAGAGAGAGAAATTCATACAGAATTCGTTCAGGGGCTGGGATGCCACCTTTATTAACCATCTCTAGACCCACAGCTGATTGAGACATAAGGGTGGACACTCTTGGGGCTGAGAGGTTTGGTGAGGTTGGGTGAGCAAACGCAGACCCTTTAAAGTAATACTGCGTGGTACCCATCCCATGGGTCCAAAATCTCCAGGTTCAAGGGCATCTTCCTACATCGAAAACATGCATGAGAAACCCAGAAGATGGTACACCGTGTGATCGGGAAAGGTTTCTAAAACGCACCTCATTTCTCATCTGCTTGTGCTCGGGCTCGCCATTCCAGCCGCTTTACTAGCAATCTCCCTCCTTGGAGAATGAGCACCTTTAACCTCCTGTTCTGTACAGGTTGCAAATTTGTCCTGAGGATAAACGGGAAGAGGGGGAACCAATGAGAGACTAGGTCTAGGTGTGGGGACAGGCACAGGTCACTCTATTTTCCCATCAGGAAGAAGGATTAACCACAGGCTCAGCCTGCCGCCCGGAAGCAGAACAGGGCCTGAAGCAATCCTGTGCTTTTGCGGCCAGCTCCCAAAAAAGCGAGTTGAAAAATGGAGCTCAGGGGCACTGCAATTCACAAACCTGCAGAGTTATAAATGGTAACTCTCGTCCACAAATATATTGAGGGAAGGCAACGAAGAGGATTTGAAAGCATAGCAGAATTGCAGGAAACTGATTTCAGGAGGTAGAGTCGAATCGCGTTTAAAGCACAGGAAAAGCGGCAAAACCTCGACAATGATGCCCTTGGCCAAAAAGGGCGTATGCGTTTTTTCCTGAATATATTCAGGAAAAAACGCATACGCCCTTTTTGGCCAACCAAGCAACCTGGAAAGGCAAATCAGCGCTACAAAGAAGTCTCGCTTCCCATCGGTCAAAAGGGCCATGCTGAATAAAGTGTCAAAACCAGAAATGCAGGACAGGCCATGGAGAAACGGGAGCCTTGCTACGCTGATGGGCGGGATGTAAATTGCCAACAGCCACTCTGGAGAAGTGTACGGTGTGTCCTGAAACACCTAAAAAACTCAGCTTAGAGAGCATAGGGCACTTCCACTCATGGGCGTATAAATTGGGAAAACTAAAAATCAGCAAGACACAGGCACCCCAAAGTTTAGGGCTGCTCTGTTGACAAGAACCTCCACTTCATTACACCTTAAATATCCCAGGAAAGAGAAAAATGGATAAAGAAGTTGTGGTCCTTATGTACAATGGAATATCACTCAGGCATGAAATCAACGTCATAAGGCTGGTAGCAGCATGATGAGTGGATTTAGGTACGACGATTCTAAGTGAAATAAGTCACAGAGAAAGACACTTATCGTAAGATATCACTTATAGAGGGAATGTAAAATCCGCTACAGTTGAACTGAATTACAAAACAGAACAGCGTCACACGTTTAGAAAACACACTATGGCTGCTTAACGGGAAAGGTGAGGTGGGGTGATGCATAAAACAAGGGTATCAAATTAGCTCAGATACTGTTCCATAAACCCAATATGTAACAGACAAGACCTACTCCTTGCTCAGTGAACTGGACTCAACACCCCCTGTTCACCGCCCAAGAATATATCTGACTAGTAAGACTCTTAAAACCAATGTATTGTTATCTCTCTGTAAGTGAGTCAAGTGGGTGTAAAGCGGCATAAACACAGAAGTGAAAAGCAGCTAAACCCCATTATAAAAGTCAATTACTTTTAAAAACCCGTGAAACAAAGACAGTGAAACAGAGAGAAATTCATACAGAATTCGTTCAGGGGCTGGTATGCCACCTTTATTGACCATCTCTAGACCCACAGCTGATTGAGATATAAGGGTGGACACTCTTCGGGCTGAGAGGTTTGGTGAGGTTGGGTGAGCAAACGCAGACCCTTTAAAGTAATACTGCGTGGTACCCATCCCATGGGTCCAAAATCTCCAGGTTCAAGGGCATCTTCCTACATCGAAAACATGCATGAGAAACCCAGAAGACGGTACACCGTGTGATCGGGAAAGGTTTCTAAAACGCACCTCATTTCTCATCTCCTTGTGCTCGGGCTCGCCATTACAGCCACTTTACTAGCAATCTCCCTCCTTGGAGAATCAGCACCTTTAACCTCCTGTTCCGAACAGGTTGCAATTTGTCCTGAGGATGAACGGGAAGAGGGGGAACCAATGAGAGACTAGGTCTAGGTGTGGGGACAGGCACAGGTCACTCTATTTTCCCATCAGGAAGAAGGATTAACCACAGGCTCAGCCTGCCGCCCGGAAGCAGAAGAGGGCCTGAAGCAATCCTGTGCTTTTGCGGCCAGCTCCCAAAAAAGCGAGTTGAAAAATCGAGCTCAGGGGCACTGCAATTCACAAACCTGCAGAGTTAGAAATGATAACTCTCGTCCACAAATATATTGAGGGAAGGCAACGAAGAGGATTTGAAAGCATAGCAGAATTGCAGGAAACAGATTTCAGGAGGTAGAGTCGAATCGCCTTTAAAGCACAGGAAAGGCGGCAAAACCTCGACAATGATGCCCTTGGCCAAAAAGGGCGTATGCGTTTTTTCCTGAATATATTCAGGAAAAAACGCATACGCCCTTTTTGGCCAACCAAGCAACCTGGAAAGGCAAATCAGCGCTACAAAGAAGTCTCGCTTCCCATCGGTCAAAAGGGCCATGCTGAATAAAGTGTCAAAACCAGAAATGCAGGACAGGCCATGGAGAAACGGGAGCCTTGCTACGCTGATGGGCGGGATGTAAATTGCCAACAGCCACTCTGGAGAAGTGTACGGTGTGTCCTGAAACATCTAAAACACTCAGCTTAGAGAGCATAGGGCACTTCCACTCATGGGCGTATAAATTGGGAAAACTAAAAATCAGCAAGACACAGGCACCCCAAAGTTTAGGGCTGCTCTGTTGACAAGAACCTCCACTTCGTTACACCTTAAATATCCCAGGAAAGAGAAAAATGGATAAGGAAGTTGTGGTCCTTATGTACAATGGCATATCACTCAGCCATGAAATTAACGTCATAAGGCTAGTAGCAGCATGATGAGAGGATTTAGGTACGACGATTCTAAGTGAAATAAGTCACACAGAAAAAGACACTTATCATAAGATATCACTTATAGAGGGAATGTAAAAACCGCTACACTTGAACGGAATTACAAAACAGAACAGCGTCACACGTTTAGAAGACACACTATGGCTGCTTAACGGGAAAGGTGAGGTGGGGTGATGCATAAAACAAGGGTTTCAAATGAGCTCAGATACCGTTCCATAAACCCAATATGTAATAGACAAGACCTACTCCTTGCTCAGTGAACTGGACTCAACACCCCCTGTTCACCGCCCAAGAATATATCTGACTAGTAAGAATCTTAAAACCAATGTATTGATATCCCTCTGTAAGTGAGTCAAGTGGGTGTAAAGCGGCATAAACAGCAGTGAAAAGCAGCTAAACCCCATTATAAAAATCAATTACTTTTAAAAACCCGTGAAACAAAGACAGTGAAAGAGAGAGAAATTCTTACAAAATTCGTTCAGGGGCTGTGATGCCACCTGGATTGACCATCTCTAGACCCACAGCTGATTGAGACATAAGGGTGGACACTCTTGGGGCTGAGAGGTTTAGTGAGGTTGGGTGAGCAAACGCAGACCCTTTAAAGTAGTACTGCGTGGTATCCATCCCATGGGTCCAAAATCTCCAGGTTCAAGGGCATCTTCCTACATCGAAAACATGCATGAGAAACCCAGAAGATGGTACACCGTGTGATCGGGAAAGGTTTCTAAAACGCACCTCATTTCTCATCTCCTTGTGCTCGGGTTGGCCATTACAGCCGCTTTACTAGCAATCTCCCTCCTTTGAGAATCAGCACTTTTAACCTCCTGTTCCGTACAGGTTGCAATTTGTCCTGAGGATGAACGGGAAGAGGGGGAACCAATGAGAGACTAGGTCTAGGTGTGGGGACAGGCACAGGTCACTCTATTTTCCCATCAGGAAGAAGAATTAACCACAGGCTCAGCCTGCCGCCCGGAACCACAATAGGGCCTGAAGCAATCCTGCGCTTTTGCGGCCAGCTCCCAAGAAAGCGAGTTGAAAAATGGAGCTCAGGGGCACTGCAATTCACAAACCTGCAGAGTTAGAAATGATAACTCTCGTCCACAAATATATTGAGGGAAGGCAACGAAGAGGATTTGAAAGCAAGGCAGAATTGCAGGAAACAGATTTCAGGAGGTAGATTCGAATCGCCTTTAAAGCACAGGAAAAGCGGCAAAACCTCGACCATGATGCCCTTGGCCAAAAAGGGCGTATGCGTTTTTTCCTGAATATATTCAGGAAAAAACGCATACGCCCTTTTTGGCCAACCAAGCAACCTGGAAAGGCAAATCAGCGCTACAAAGAAGTCTCGCTTCCCATCGGTCAAAAGGGCCATGCTGAATAAAGTGTCAAAACCAGAAATGCAGGACAGGCCATGGAGAAACGGGAGCCTTGCTACGCTGATGGGCGGGATGTAAATTGCCAACAGCCACTCTGGAGAAGTGTACGGTGTGTCCTGAAACATCTAAAAAACTCAGATTAGAGAGCATAGGGCACTTCCACTCATGGGCGTATAAATTGGGAAAACTAAAAATCAGCAAGACACAGGCACCCCAAAGTTTAGGGCTGCTCTGTTGACAAGAACCTCCACTTCGTTACACCTTAAATATCCCAGGAAAGAGAAAAATGGATAAAGAAGTTGTGGTCCATATGTATAATGGCATATCACTCAGCAATGAAATCAACATCATAAGGCTAGTAGCAGCATGATGAGAAGATTTAGGTACGACGATTCTAAGTGAAATAAGTCACACAGAAAAAGACACTTATCATAAGATATCACTTAGAGAGGGAATGTAAAAACCGCTACACTTGAACTGAATTACAAAACAGAACAGCGTCACACGTTTAGAAGACACACTATGGCTGCTTAACGGGAAAGGTGAGGTGGGGTGATGCATAAAACAAGGGTTGCAAATTAGCTCAGATACTCTTCCATAAACCCAATATGTAACAGACAAGACCTACTCCTTGCTCAGTGAACTGGATTCAACACCCCCTGTTCACCGCCCAAGAATATATCTGACTAGTAAGACTCTTAAAACCAATGTATTGATATCTCTCTGTAAGTGAGTCAAGTGGGTGTAAAGCGGCATAAACACAGCAGTGAAAAGCAGCTAAACCCCATTATAAAAATCAATTACTTTTAAAAACCCGTGAAACAAAGACAGTGAAAGAGAGAGAAATTCATACAGAATTCGTTCAGGGGCTGGGATGCCACCTTTATTAACCATCTCTAGACCCACAGCTGATTGAGACATAAGGGTGGACACTCTTGGGGCTGAGAGGTTTGGTGAGGTTGGGTGAGCAAACGCAGACCCTTTAAAGTAATACTGCGTGGTACCCATCCCATGGGTCCAAAATCTCCAGGTTCAAGGGCATCTTCCTACATCGAAAACATGCATGAGAAACCCAGAAGATGGTACACCGTGTGATCGGGAAAGGTTTCTAAAACGCACCTCATTTCTCATCTGCTTGTGCTCGGGCTCGCCATTCCAGCCGCTTTACTAGCAATCTCCCTCCTTGGAGAATGAGCACCTTTAACCTCCTGTTCTGTACAGGTTGCAAATTTGTCCTGAGGATAAACGGGAAGAGGGGGAACCAATGAGAGACTAGGTCTAGGTGTGGGGACAGGCACAGGTCACTCTATTTTCCCATCAGGAAGAAGGATTAACCACAGGCTCAGCCTGCCGCCCGGAAGCAGAACAGGGCCTGAAGCAATCCTGTGCTTTTGCGGCCAGCTCCCAAAAAAGCGAGTTGAAAAATGGAGCTCAGGGGCACTGCAATTCACAAACCTGCAGAGTTATAAATGGTAACTCTCGTCCACAAATATATTGAGGGAAGGCAACGAAGAGGATTTGAAAGCATAGCAGAATTGCAGGAAACTGATTTCAGGAGGTAGAGTCGAATCGCGTTTAAAGCACAGGAAAAGCGGCAAAACCTCGACAATGATGCCCTTGGCCAAAAAGGGCGTATGCGTTTTTTCCTGAATATATTCAGGAAAAAACGCATACGCCCTTTTTGGCCAACCAAGCAACCTGGAAAGGCAAATCAGCGCTACAAAGAAGTCTCGCTTCCCATCGGTCAAAAGGGCCATGCTGAATAAAGTGTCAAAACCAGAAATGCAGGACAGGCCATGGAGAAACGGGAGCCTTGCTACGCTGATGGGCGGGATGTAAATTGCCAACAGCCACTCTGGAGAAGTGTACGGTGTGTCCTGAAACACCTAAAAAACTCAGCTTAGAGAGCATAGGGCACTTCCACTCATGGGCGTATAAATTGGGAAAACTAAAAATCAGCAAGACACAGGCACCCCAAAGTTTAGGGCTGCTCTGTTGACAAGAACCTCCACTTCATTACACCTTAAATATCCCAGGAAAGAGAAAAATGGATAAAGAAGTTGTGGTCCTTATGTACAATGGAATATCACTCAGGCATGAAATCAACGTCATAAGGCTGGTAGCAGCATGATGAGTGGATTTAGGTACGACGATTCTAAGTGAAATAAGTCACAGAGAAAGACACTTATCGTAAGATATCACTTATAGAGGGAATGTAAAATCCGCTACACTTGAACTGAATTACAAAACAGAACAGCGTCACACGTTTAGAAAACACACTATGGCTGCTTAACGGGAAAGGTGAGGTGGGGTGATGCATAAAACAAGGGTATCAAATTAGCTCAGATACTGTTCCATAAACCCAATATGTAACAGACAAGACCTACTCCTTGCTCAGTGAACTGGACTCAACACCCCCTGTTCACCGCCCAAGAATATATCTGACTAGTAAGACTCTTAAAACCAATGTATTGTTATCTCTCTGTAAGTGAGTCAAGTGGGTGTAAAGCGGCATAAACACAGAAGTGAAAAGCAGCTAAACCCCATTATAAAAGTCAATTACTTTTAAAAACCCGTGAAACAAAGACAGTGAAACAGAGAGAAATTCATACAGAATTCGTTCAGGGGCTGGTATGCCACCTTTATTGACCATCTCTAGACCCACAGCTGATTGAGATATAAGGGTGGACACTCTTCGGGCTGAGAGGTTTGGTGAGGTTGGGTGAGCAAACGCAGACCCTTTAAAGTAATACTGCGTGGTACCCATCCCATGGGTCCAAAATCTCCAGGTTCAAGGGCATCTTCCTACATCGAAAACATGCATGAGAAACCCAGAAGACGGTACACCGTGTGATCGGGAAAGGTTTCTAAAACGCACCTCATTTCTCATCTCCTTGTGCTCGGGCTCGCCATTACAGCCACTTTACTAGCAATCTCCCTCCTTGGAGAATCAGCACCTTTAACCTCCTGTTCCGAACAGGTTGCAATTTGTCCTGAGGATGAACGGGAAGAGGGGGAACCAATGAGAGACTAGGTCTAGGTGTGGGGACAGGCACAGGTCACTCTATTTTCCCATCAGGAAGAAGGATTAACCACAGGCTCAGCCTGCCGCCCGGAACCACAATAGGGCCTGAAGCAATCCTGCGCTTTTGCGGCCAGCTCCCAAGAAAGCGAGTTGAAAAATGGAGCTCAGGGGCACTGCAATTCACAAACCTGCAGAGTTAGAAATGATAACTCTCGTCCACAAATATATTGAGGGAAGGCAACGAAGAGGATTTGAAAGCATAGCAGAATTGCAGGAAACAGATTTCAGGAGGTAGAGTCGAATCGCCTTTAAAGCACAGGAAAGGCGGCAAAACCTCGACAATGATGCCCTTGGCCAAAAAGGGCGTATGCGTTTTTTCCTGAATATATTCAGGAAAAAACGCATACGCCCTTTTTGGCCAACCAAGCAACCTGGAAAGGCAAATCAGCGCTACAAAGAAGTCTCGCTTCCCATCGGTCAAAAGGGCCATGCTGAATAAAGTGTCAAAACCAGAAATGCAGGACAGGCCATGGAGAAACGGGAGCCTTGCTACGCTGATGGGCGGGATGTAAATTGCCAACAGCCACTCTGGAGAAGTGTACGGTGTGTCCTGAAACATCTAAAACACTCAGCTTAGAGAGCATAGGGCACTTCCACTCATGGGCGTATAAATTGGGAAAACTAAAAATCAGCAAGACACAGGCACCCCAAAGTTTAGGGCTGCTCTGTTGACAAGAACCTCCACTTCGTTACACCTTAAATATCCCAGGAAAGAGAAAAATGGATAAGGAAGTTGTGGTCCTTATGTACAATGGCATATCACTCAGCCATGAAATTAACGTCATAAGGCTAGTAGCAGCATGATGAGAGGATTTAGGTACGACGATTCTAAGTGAAATAAGTCACACAGAAAAAGACACTTATCATAAGATATCACTTATAGAGGGAATGTAAAAACCGCTACACTTGAACGGAATTACAAAACAGAACAGCGTCACACGTTTAGAAGACACACTATGGCTGCTTAACGGGAAAGGTGAGGTGGGGTGATGCATAAAACAAGGGTTTCAAATGAGCTCAGATACCGTTCCATAAACCCAATATGTAATAGACAAGACCTACTCCTTGCTCAGTGAACTGGATTCAACACCCCCTGTTCACCGCCCAAGAATATATCTGACTAGTAAGAATCTTAAAACCAATGTATTGATATCCCTCTGTAACTGAGTCAAGTGGGTGTAAACTGGCATAAACACAGCAGTGAAAAGCAGCTAAACCCCATTATAAAAATCAATTACTTTTAAAAACCCGTGAAACAAAGACAGTGAAATAGAGAGAAATTCTTACAAAATTCGTTCAGGGGCTGTGATGCCACCTGGATTGACCATCTCTAGACCCACAGCTGATTGAGTGATAAGGGTGGACACTCTTGGGGCTGAGAGGTTTGGTGAGGTTTGGTTAGCAAACGCAGACCCTTTAAAGTAGTACTGCGTGGTATCCATCCCATGGGTCCAAAATCTCCAGGTTCAAGGGCATCTTCCTACATTGAAAACATGCATGAGAAACCCAGAAGATGGTACACCGTGTGATCGGGAAAGGTTTCTAAAACGCACCTCATTTCTCATCTCCTTGTGCTCGGGTTGGCCATTACAGCCGCTTTACTAGCAATCTCCCTCCTTTGAGAATCAGCACTTTTAACCTCCTGTTCCGTACAGGTTGCAATTTGTCCTGAGGATGAACGGGAAGAGGGGGAACCAATGAGAGACTAGGTCTAGGTGTGGGGACAGGCACAGGTCACTCTATTTTCCCATCAGGAAGAAGAATTAACCACAGGCTCAGCCTGCCGCCCGGAACCACAATAGGGCCTGAAGCAATCCTGCGCTTTTGCGGCCAGCTCCCAAGAAAGCGAGTTGAAAAATGGAGCTCAGGGGCACTGCAATTCACAAACCTGCAGAGTTAGAAATGATAACTCTCGTCCACAAATATATTGAGGGAAGGCAACGAAGAGGATTTGAAAGCAAGGCAGAATTGCAGGAAACAGATTTCAGGAGGTAGATTCAAATCGCCTTTAAAGCACAGGAAAAGCGGCAAAACCTCGACCATGATGCCCTTGGCCAAAAAGGGCGTATGCGTTTTTTCCTGAATATATTCAGGAAAAAACGCATACGCCCTTTTTGGCCAACCAAGCAACCTGGAAAGGCAAATCAGCGCTACAAAGAAGTCTCGCTTCCCATCGGTCAAAAGGGCCATGCTGAATAAAGTGTCAAAACCAGAAATGCAGGACAGGCCATGGAGAAACGGGAGCCTTGCTACGCTGATGGGCGGGATTTAAATTGCCAACAGCCACTCTGGAGAAGTGTACGGTGTGTCCTGAAACATCTAAAAAACTCAGATTAGAGAGCATAGGGCACTTCCACTCATGGGCGTATAAATTGGGAAAACTAAAAATCAGCAAGACACAGGCACCCCAAAGTTTAGGGCTGCTCTGTTGACAAGAACCTCCACTTCGTTACACCTTAAATATCCCAGGAAAGAGAAAAATGGATAAAGAAGTTGTGGTCCATATGTATAATGGCATATCACTCAGCAATGAAATCAACATCATCAGGCTAGTAGCAGCATGATGAGAAGATTTAGGTACGACGATTCTAAGTGAAATAAGTCACACAGAAAAAGACACTTATCATAAGATATCACTTAGAGAGGGAATGTAAAAACCGCTACACTTGAACTGAATTACAAAACAGAACAGCGTCACACGTTTAGAAGACACACTATGGCTGCTTAACGGGAAAGGTGAGGTGGGGTGATGCATAAAACAAGGGTTTCAAATGAGCTCAGATACCATTCCATAAACCCAATATGTAATAGACAAGACCTACTCCTTGCTCAGTGAACTGGACTCAACACCCCCTGTTCACCGCCCAAGAATATATCTGACTAGTAAGACTCTTAAAACCAATTTATTGATATCCCTCTGTAAGTGAGTCAAGTGGGTGTAAACCGGCATAAACACAGCAGTGAAAAGCAGCTAAACCCCATTATAAAAATCAATTACTTTTAAAAATCCGTGAAACAAAGACAGTGAAAGAGAGAGAAATTCTTACAAAATTCGTTCAGGGGCTGTGATGCCACCTGGATTGACCATCTCTAGACCCACAGCTGATTGAGACATAAGGGTGGACACTCTTCGGGCTGAGAGGTTTGGTGAGGTTGGGTGAGCAAACGCAGACCCTTTAAAGTAATACTGCGTGGTACCCATCCCATGGGTCCAAAATCTCCAGGTTCAAGGGCATCTTCCTACATCGAAAACATGCATGAGAAACCCAGAAGACGGTACACCGTGTGATCGGGAAAGGTTTCTAAAACGCACCTCATTTCTCATCTCCTTGTGCTCGGGCTCGCCATTCCAGCCGCTTTACTAACAATCTCCCTCCTTGGAGAATGAGCACCTTTAACCTCCTGTTCTGTACAGGTTGCAAATTTGTCCTGAGGATGAACGGGAAGAGGGGGAACCAATGAGAGACTAGGTCTAGGTGTGGGGACAGGCACAGGTCACTCTATTTTCCCATCAGGAAGAAGAATTAACCACAGGCTCAGCCTGCCGCCCGGAACCACAATAGGGCCTGAAGCAATCCTGCGCTTTTGCGGCCAGCTCCCAAGAAAGCGAGTTGAAAAATGGAGCTCAGGGGCACTGCAATTCACAAACCTGCAAAGTTAGAAATGATAACTCTCGTCCACAAAAATATTGAGGGAAGGCAACGAAGAGGATTTGAAAGCAAGGCAGAATTGCAGGAAACAGATTTCAGGAGGTAGAGTCGAATCGCCTTTAAAGCACAGGAAAGGCGGCAAAACCTCGACAATGATGCCCTTGGCCAAAAAGGGCGTATGCGTTTTTTCCTGAATATATTCAGGAAAAAACGCATACGCCCTTTTTGGCCAACCAAGCAACCTGGAAAGGCAAAACAGCGCTACAAAGAAGTCTCGCTTCCCATCGGTCAAAAGGGCCATGCTGAATAAAGTGTCAAAACCAGAAATGTAGGACAGGCCATGGAGAAACGGGAGCCTTGCTACGCTGATGGGCGGGATGTAAATTGCCAACAGCCACTCTGGAGAAGTGTACGGTGTGTCCTGAAACATCTAAAAAACTCAGCTTAGAGAGCATAGGGCACTTCCACTCATGGGCGTATAAATTGGGAAAACTAAAAATCAGCAAGACACAGGCACCCCAAAGTTTAGGGCTGCTCTGTTGACAAGAACCTCCACTTCGTTACACCTTAAATATCCCAGGAAAGAGAAAAATGGATAAGGAAGTTGTGGTCCTTATGTACAATGGCATATCACTCAGCCATGAAATTAACGTCATAAGGCTAGTAGCAGCATGATGAGAGGTTTTAGGTACGACGATTCTAAGTGAAATAAGTCACACAGAAAAAGACACTTATGATAAGATATCACTTAGAGAGGGAATGTAAAAACCGCTACACTTGAACTGAATTACAAAACAGAACAGCGTCACACGTTTAGAAGACACACTATGGCTGCTTAACGGGAAAGGTGAGGTGGTGTGATGCATAAAACAAGGGTTTCAAATTAGCTCAGATACCATTCCATAAACCCAATATGTAATAGACAAGACCTACTCCTTGCTCAGTGAACTGGACTCAACACCCCCTGTTCAACGCCCAAGAATATATCTGACTAGTAAGAATCTTAAAACCAATGTATTGATATCCCTCTGTAAGTGAGTCAAGTGGGTGTAAACCGGCATAAACACAGCAGTGAAAAGCAGCTAAACCCCGTTATAAAAATCAATTACTTTTAAAAACCCGTGAAACTAAGACAGTGAAGAGAGAGAAATTCTTACAAAATTCGTTCAGGGGCTGTGATGCCACCTGGATTGACAATCTCTAGACCCACAGCTGATTGAGACATAAGGGTGGACACTCTTGGGGCTGAGAGGTTTGGTGAGGTTGGGTGAGCAAACGCAGACCCTTTAAAGTAATACTGCGTGGTACCCATCCCATGGGTCCAAAATCTCCAGGTTCAAGGGCATCTTCCTACATCGAAAACATGCATGAGAAACCCAGAAGATGGTACACCGTGTGATCGGGAAAGGTTTCTAAAACGCACCTCATTTCTCATCTCCTTGTGCTCGGGCTCGCCATTCCAGCCACTTTACTAGCAATCTCCCTCCTTGGAGAATGAGCACCTTTAACCTCCTGTTCTGTACAGGTTGCAAATTTGTCCTGAGGATGAACGGGAAGAGGGGGAACCAATGAGAGACTAGGTCTAGGTGTGGGGACAGGCACAGGTCACTCTATTTTCCCATCAGGAAGAAGAATTAACCACAGGCTCAGCCTGCCCCCCGGAACCACAATAGGGCCTGAAGCAATCCTGCGCTTTTGCGGCCAGCTCCCAAGAAAGCGAGTTGAAAAATGGAGCTCAGGGGCACTGCAATTCACAAACCTGCAGAGTTAGAAATGATAACTCTCGTCCACAAATATATTGAGGGAAGGCAACAAAGAGGAATTGAAAGCAAGGCAGAATTGCAGGAAACAGATTTCAGGAGGTAGATTCGAATCGCCTTTAAAGCACAGGAAAAGCGGCAAAACCTCGACCATGATGCCCTTGGCCAAAAAGGGCGTATGCGTTTTTTCCTGAATATATTCAGGAAAAAACGCATACGCCCTTTTTGGCCAACCAAGCAACCTGGAAAGGCAAATCAGCGCTACAAAGCAGTCTCGCTTCCCATCGGTCAAAAGGGCCATGCTGAATAAAGTGTCAAAACCAGAAATGCAGGACAGGCCATGGAGAAACGGGAGCCTTGCTACGCTGATGGGCGGGATGTAAATTGCCAACAGCCACTCTGGAGAAGTGTACGGTGTGTCCTGAAACATCTAAAACACTCAGCTTAGAGAGCATAGGGCACTTCCACTCATGGGCGTATAAATTGGGAAAACTAAAAATCAGCAAGACACAGGCACCCCAAAGTTTAGGGCTGCTCTGTTGACAAGAACCTCCACTTCGTTACACCTTAAATATCCCAGGAAAGAGAAAAATGGATAAGGAAGTTGTGGTCCTTATGTACAATGGCATATCACTCAGCCATGAAATTAACGTCATAAGGCTAGTAGCAGCATGATGAGAGGTTTTAGGTACGATGATTCTAAGTGAAATAAGTCACACAGAAAAAGACACTTATCATAAGATATCACTTAGAGAGGGAATGTAAAAACCGCTACACTTGAACTGAATTACAAAACAGAACAGCGTCACACGTTTAGAAGACACACTATGGCTGCTTAACGGGAAAGGTGAGGTGGTGTGATGCATAAAACAAGGGTTTCAAATTAGCTCAGATACCGTTCCATAAACCCAATATGTAATAGACAAGACCTACTCCTTGCTCAGTGAACTGGACTCAACACCCCCTGTTCAACGCCCAAGAATATATCTGACTAGTAAGAATCTTAAAACCAATGTATTGATATCCCTCTGTAAGTGAGTCAAGTGGGTGTAAACCGGCATAAACACAGCAGTGAAAAGCAGCTAAACCCCGTTATAAAAATCAATTACTTTTAAAAACCCGTGAAACTAAGACAGTGAAGAGAGAGAAATTCTTACAAAATTCGTTCAGGGGCTGTGATGCCACCTGGATTGACAATCTCTAGACCCACAGCTGATTGAGACATAAGGGTGGACACTCTTGGGGCTGAGAGGTTTGGTGAGGTTGGGTGAGCAAACGCAGACCCTTTAAAGTAATACTGCGTGGTACCCATCCCATGGGTCCAAAATCTCCAGGTTCAAGGGCATCTTCCTACATCGAAAACATGCATGAGAAACCCAGAAGATGGTACACCGTGTGATCGGGAAAGGTTTCTAAAACGCACCTCATTTCTCATCTCCTTGTGCTCGGGCTCGCCATTCCAGCCGCTTTACTAGCAATCTCCCTCCTTGGAGAATGAGCACCTTTAACCTCCTGTTCTGTACAGGTTGCAAATTTGTCCTGAGGATGAACGGGAAGAGGGGGAACCAATGAGAGACTAGGTCTAGGTGTGGGGACAGGCACAGGTCACTCTATTTTCCCATCAGGAAGAAGAATTAACCACAGGCTCAGCCTGCCGCCCGGAACCACAATAGGGCCTGAAGCAATCCTGCGCTTTTGCGGCCAGCTCCCAAGAAAGCGAGTTGAAAAATGGAGCTCAGGGGCACTGCAATTCACAAACCTGCAGAGTTAGAAATGATAACTCTCGTCCACAAATATATTGAGGGAAGGCAACAAAGAGGATTTGAAAGCAAGGCAGAATTGCAGGAAACAGATTTCAGGAGGTAGATTCGAATCGCCTTTAAAGCACAGGAAAAGCGGCAAAACCTCGACCATGATGCCCTTGGCCAAAAAGGGCGTATGCGTTTTTTCCTGAATATATTCAGGAAAAAACGCATACGCCCTTTTTGGCCAACCAAGCAACCTGGAAAGGCAAATCAGCGCTACAAAGCAGTCTCGCTTCCCATCGGTCAAAAGGGCCATGCTGAATAAAGTGTCAAAACCAGAAATGCAGGACAGGCCATGGAGAAACGGGAGCCTTGCTACGCTGATGGGCGGGATTTAAATTGCCAACAGCCACTCTGGAGAGGTGTACGGTGTGTCCTGAAACATCTAAAACACTCAGCTTAGAGAGCATAGGGCACTTCCACTCATGGGCGTATAAATTGGGAAAACTAAAAATCAGCAAGACACAGGCACCCCAAAGTTTAGGGCTGCTCTGATGACAAGAACCTCCACTTCATTACACCTTAAATATCCCAGGAAAGAGAAAAATGGATAAAGAAGTTGTGGTCCTTATGTACAATGGAATATCACTCAGGCATGAAATCAACATCATAAGGCTAGTAGCAGCATGATGAGAAGATTTAGGTACGACGATTCTAAGTGAAATAAGTCACACAGAAAAAGGCACTTATCATAAGATATCACTTATAGAGGGAATGTAAAAACCGCTACACTTGAACTGAATTACAAAACAGAACAGCGTCACACGTTTAGAAAACACACTATGGCTGCTTAACGGGAAAGGTGAGGTGGGGTGATGCATAACACAAGGGTTTCAAATGAGCTCAGATACTGTTCCATAAACCCAATATGTAATAGACAAGACCTACTCCTTGCTCAGTGAACTGGACTCAACACCCCCTGTTCACCGCCCAAGAATATATCTGACTAGTAAGAATCTTAAAACCAATGTATTGATATCCCTCTGTAAGTGAGTCAAGTGGGTGTAAACCGGCATAAACACAGCAGTGAAAAGCAGCTAAACCCCGTTATAAAAATCAATTACTTTTAAAAACCCGTGAAACTAAGACAGTGAAGAGAGAGAAATTCTTACAAAATTCGTTCAGGGGCTGTGATGCCACCTGGATTGACCATCTCTAGACCCACAGCTGATTGAGACATAAGGGTGGACACTCTTGGGGCTGAGAGGTTTGGTGAGGTTGGGTGAGCAAACACAGACCCTTTAAAGTAATACTGCGTGGTATCCATCCCATGGGTCCAAAATCTCCAGGTTCAAGGGCATCTTCCTACATCGAAAACATGCATGAGAAACCCAGAAGATGGTACACCGTGTGATCGGGAAAGGTTTCTAAAACGCACCTCATTTCTCATCTCCTTGTGCTCGGGTTGGCCATTACAGCCGCTTTACTAGCAATCTCTCTCCTTTGAGAATCAGCACCTTTAACCTCCTGTTCCGTACAGGTTGCAATTTGTCCTGAGGATGAACGGGAAGAGGGGTAACCAATGAGAGACTAGGTCTAGGTGTGGGGACAGGCACAGGTCACTCTATTTTCCCATCAGGAAGAAGGATTAACCACAGGCTCAGCCTGCCGCCCGGAAGCAGAACAGGGCCTGAAGCAATCCTGTGCTTTTGCGGCCAGCTCCCAAAAAAGCGAGTTGAAAAATGGAGCTCAGGGGCACTGCAATTCACAAACCTGCAGAGTTATAAATGGTAACTCTCGTCCACAAATATATTGAGGGAAGGCAACGAAGAGGATTTGAAAGCATAGCAGAATTGCAGGAAACTGATTTCAGGAGGTAGAGTCGAATCGCCTTTAAAGCACAGGAAAAGCGGCAAAACCTCGACAATGATGCCCTTGGCCAAAAAGGGCGTATGCGTTTTTTCCTGAATATATTCAGGAAAAAACGCATACGCCCTTTTTGGCCAACCAAGCAACCTGGAAAGGCAAATCAGCGCTACAAAGCAGTCTCGCTTCCCATCGGTCAAAAGGGCCATGCTGAATAAAGTGTCAAAACCAGAAATGCAGGACAGGCCATGGAGAAACGGGAGCCTTGCTACGCTGATGGGCGGGATGTAAATTGCCAACAGCCACTCTGGAGAAGTGTACGGTGTGTCCTGAAACACCTAAAAAACTCAGCTTAGAGAGCATAGGGCACTTCCACTCATGGGCGTATAAATTGGGAAAACTAAAAATCAGCAAGACACAGGCACCCCAAAGTTTAGGGCTGCTCTGTTGACAAGAACCTCCACTTCATTACACCTTAAATATCCCAGGAAAGAGAAAAATGGATAAAGAAGTTGTGGTCCTTATGTACAATGGAATATCACTCAGGCATGAAATCAACGTCATAAGGCTGGTAGCAGCATGATGAGTGGATTTAGGTACGACGATTCTAAGTGAAATAAGTCACAGAGAAAGACACTTATCGTAAGATATCACTTATAGAGGGAATGTAAAATCCGCTACACTTGAACTGAATTACAAAACAGAACAGCGTCACACGTTTAGAAAACACACTATGGCTGCTTAACGGGAAAGGTGAGGTGGGGTGATGCATAAAACAAGGGTATCAAATTAGCTCAGATACTGTTCCATAAACCCAATATGTAACAGACAAGACCTACTCCTTGCTCAGTGAACTGGACTCAACACCCCCTGTTCACCGCCCAAGAATATATCTGACTAGTAAGACTCTTAAAACCAATGTATTGATATCTCTCTGTAAGTGAGTCAAGTGGGTGTAAATCGGCATAAACACAGCAGTGAAAAGCAGCTAAACCCCATTATAAAAGTCAATTACTTTTAAAAACCCGTGAAACAAAGACAGTGAAACAGAGAGAAATTCATACAGAATTCGTTCAGGGGCTGGGATGCCACCTTTATTGACCATCTCTAGACCCACAGCTGATTGAGACATAAGGGTGGACACTCTTCGGGCTGAGAGGTTTGGTGAGGTTGGGTGAGCAAACGCAGACCCTTTAAAGTAATACTGCGTGGTACCCATCCCATGGGTCCAAAATCTCCAGGTTCAAGGGCATCTTCCTACATCGAAAACATGCATGAGAAACCCAGAAGACGGTACACCGTGTGATCGGGAAAGGTTTCTAAAACGCACCTCATTTCTCATCTCCTTGTGCTCGGGCTCGCCATTCCAGCCGCTTTACTAGCAATCTCCCTCCTTGGAGAATGAGCACCTTTAACCTCCTGTTCTGTACAGGTTGCAAATTTGTCCTGAGGATGAACGGGAAGAGGGGGAACCAATGAGAGACTAGGTCTAGGTGTGGGGACAGGCACAGGTCACTCTATTTTCCCATCAGGAAGAAGAATTAACCACAGGCTCAGCCTGCCGCCCGGAACCACAATAGGGCCTGAAGCAATCCTGCGCTTTTGCGGCCAGCTCCCAAGAAAGCGAGTTGAAAAATGGAGCTCAGGGGCACTGCAATTCACAAACCTGCAGAGTTAGAAATGATAACTCTCGTCCACAAATATATTGAGGGAAGGCAACAAAGAGGATTTGAAAGCAAGGCAGAATTGCAGGAAACAGATTTCAGGAGGTAGATTCGAATCGCCTTTAAAGCACAGGAAAAGCGGCAAAACCTCGACCATGATGCCCTTGGCCAAAAAGGGCGTATGCGTTTTTTCCTGAATATATTCAGGAAAAAACGCATACGCCCTTTTTGGCCAACCAAGCAACCTGGAAAGGCAAATCAGCGCTACAAAGAAGTCTCGCTTCCCATCGGTCAAAAGGGCCATGCGGAATAAAGTGTCAAAACCAGAAATGCAGGACAGGCCATGGAGAAACGGGAGCCTTGCTACGCTGATGGGCGGGATGTAAATTGCCAACAGCCACTCTGGAGAAGTGTACGGTGTGTCCTGAAACATCTAAAACACTCAGCTTAGAGAGCATAGGGCACTTCCACTCATGGGCGTATAAATTGGGAAAACTAAAAATCAGCAAGACACAGGCACCCCAAAGTTTAGGGCTGCTCTGATGACAAGAACCTCCACTTCATTACACCTTAAATATCCCAGGAAAGAGAAAAATGGATAAAGAAGTTGTGGTCCTTATGTACAATGGAATATCACTCAGGCATGTAATCAACATCATAAGGCTAGTAGCAGCATGATGAGAAGATTTAGGTACGACGATTCTAAGTGAAATAAGTCACACAGAAAAAGACACTTATCATAAGATATCACTTAGAGAGGGAATGTAAAAACCGCTACACTTGAACTGAATTACAAAACAGAACAGCGTCACACGTTTAGAAAACACACTATGGCTGCTTAACGGGAAAGGTGAGGTGGGGTGATGCATAACACAAGGGTTTCAAATTAGCTCAGATACTGTTCCATAAACCCAATATGTAATAGACAAGACCTACTCCTTGCTCAGTGAACTGGACTCAACACCCCCTGTTCACCGCCCAAGAATATATCTGACTAGTAAGAATCTTAAAACCAATGTATTGATATCCCTCTGTAAGTGAGTCAAGTGGGTGTAAACCGGCATAAACACAGCAGTGAAAAGCAGCTAAACCCCGTTATAAAAATCAATTACTTTTAAAAACCCGTGAAACTAAGACAGTGAAGAGAGAGAAATTCTTACAAAATTCGTTCAGGGGCTGTGATGCCACCTGGATTGACCATCTCTAGACCCACAGCTGATTGAGACATAAGGGTGGACACTCTTGGGGCTGAGAGGTTTGGTGAGGTTGGGTGAGCAAACACAGACCCTTTAAAGTAATACTGCGTGGTATCCATCCCATGGGTCCAAAATCTCCAGGTTCAAGGGCATCTTCCTACATCGAAAACATGCATGAGAAACCCAGAAGATGGTACACCGTGTGATCGGGAAAGGTTTCTAAAACGCACCTCATTTCTCATCTCCTTGTGCTCGGGTTGGCCATTACAGCCGCTTTACTAGCAATCTCTCTCCTTTGAGAATCAGCACCTTTAACCTCCTGTTCCGTACAGGTTGCAATTTGTCCTGAGGATGAACGGGAAGAGGGGGAACCAATGAGAGACTAGCTCTAGGTGTTGGGACAGCCACATGTCACTCTATTTTCCCATCAGGAAGAAGGATTAACCACAGGCTCAGCCTGCCGCCCGGAAGCAGAACAGGGCCTGAAGCAATCCTGTGCTTTTGCGGCCAGCTCCCAAGAAAGCGAGTTGAAAAATGGAGCTCAGGGGCACTGCAATTCACAAACCTGCAGAGTTATAAATGGTAACTCTCGTCCACAAATATATTGAGGGAAGGCAACGAAGAGGATTTGAAAGCATACCAGAATTGCAGGAAACTGATTTCAGGAGGTAGAGTCGAATCGCCTTTAAAGCACAGGAAAAGCGGCAAATCCTCGACCATGATGCCCTTGGCCAAAAAGGGCGTATGCGTTTTTTCCTGAATATATTCAGGAAAAAACGCATACGCCCTTTTTGGCCAACCAAGCAACCTGGAAAGGCAAATCAGCGCTACAAAGAAGTCTCGCTTCCCATCGGTCAAAAGGGCCATGCTGAATAAAGTGTCAAAACCAGAAATGCAGGACAGGCCATGGAGAAACGGGAGCCTTGCTACGCTGATGGGCGGGATGTAAATTGCCAACAGCCACTCTGGAGAAGTGTACGGTGTGTCCTGAAACACCTAAAAAACTCAGCTTAGAGAGCATAGGGCACTTCCACTCATGGGCGTATAAATTGGGAAAACTAAAAATCAGCAAGACACAGGCACCCCAAAGTTTAGGGCTGCTCTGTTGACAAGAACCTCCACTTCATTACACCTTAAATATCCCAGGAAAGAGAAAAATGGATAAAGAAGTTGTGGTCCTTATGTACAATGGAATATCACTCAGGCATGAAATCAACGTCATAAGGCTGGTAGCAGCATGATGAGTGGATTTAGGTACGACGATTCTAAGTGAAATAAGTCACAGAGAAAGACACTTATCGTAAGATATCACTTATAGAGGGAATGTAAAATCCGCTACACTTGAACTGAATTACAAAACAGAACAGCGTCACACGTTTAGAAAACACACTATGGCTGCTTAACGGGAAAGGTGAGGTGGGGTGATGCATAAAACAAGGGTATCAAATTAGCTCAGATACTGTTCCATAAACCCAATATGTAACAGACAAGACCTACTCCTTGCTCAGTGAACTGGACTCAACACCCCCTGTTCACCGCCCAAGAATATATCTGACTAGTAAGACTCTTAAAACCAATGTATTGATATCTCTCTGTAAGTGAGTCAAGTGGGTGTAAATCGGCATAAACACAGCAGTGAAAAGCAGCTAAACCCCATTATAAAAGTCAATTACTTTTAAAAACCCGTGAAACAAAGACAGTGAAAGAGAGAGAAATTCATACAGAATTCGTTCAGGGGCTGGGATGCCACCTTTATTGACCATCTCTAGACCCACAGCTGATTGAGACATAAGGGTGGACACTCTTCGGGCTGAGAGGTTTGGTGAGGTTGGGTGAGCAAACGCAGACCCTTTAAAGTAATACTGCGTGGTACCCATCCCATGGGTCCAAAATCTCCAGGTTCAAGGGCATCTTCCTACATCGAAAACATGCATGAGAAACCCAGAAGACGGTACACCGTGTGATCGGGAAAGGTTTCTAAAACGCACCTCATTTCTCATCTCCTTGTGCTCGGGCTCGCCATTACAGCCACTTTACTAGCAATCTCCCTCCTTGGAGAATCAGCACCTTTAACCTCCTGTTCCGAACAGGTTGCAATTTGTCCTGAGGATGAACGGGAAGAGGGGGAACCAATGAGAGACTAGGTCTAGGTGTGGGGACAGGCACAGGTCACTCTATTTTCCCATCAGGAAGAAGAATTAACCACAGGCTCAGCATGCCGCCCGGAACCACAATAGGGCCTGAAGCAATCCTGCGCTTTTGCGGCCAGCTCCCAAGAAAGCGAGTTGAAATATGGAGCTCAGGGGCACTGCAATTCACAAACCTGCAGAGTTAGAAATGATAACTCTCGTCCACAAATATATTGAGGGAAGGCAACGAAGAGGATTTGAAAGCAAGGCAGAATTGCAGGAAACAGATTTCAGGAGGTAGATTCGAATCGCCTTTAAAGCACAGGAAAAGCGGCAAAACCTCGACCATGATGCCCTTGGCCAAAAAGGGCGTATGCGTTTTTTCCTGAATATATTCAGGAAAAAACGCATACGCCCTTTTTGGCCAACCAAGCAACCTGGAAAGGCAAATCAGCGCTACAAAGAAGTCTCGCTTCCCATCGGTCAAAAGGGCCATGCTGAATAAAGTGTCAAAACCAGAAATGCAGGACAGGCCATGGAGAAACGGGAGCCTTGCTACGCTGATGGGCGGGATGTAAATTGCCAACAGCCACTCTGGAGAAGTGTACGGTGTGTCCTGAAACATCTAAAAAACTCAGCTTAGAGAGCATAGGGCACTTCCACTCATGGGCGTATAAATTGGGAAAACTAAAAATCAGCAAGACACAGGCACCCCAAAGTTTAGGGCTGCTCTGTTGACAAGAACCTCCACTTCGTTACACCTTAAATATCCCAGGAAAGAGAAAAATGGATAAAGAAGTTGTGGTCCATATGTATAATGGCATATCACTCAGCAATGAAATCAACATCATAAGGCTAGTAGCAGCATGATGAGAAGATTTAGGTACGACGATTCTAAGTGAAATAAGTCACACAGAAAAAGACACTTATCATAAGATATCACTTAGAGAGGGAATGTAAAAACCGCTACACTTGAACTGAATTACAAAACAGAACAGCGTCACACGTTTAGAAGACACACTATGGCTGCTTAACGGGAAAGGTGAGGTGGTGTGATGCATAAAACAAGGGTTTCAAATGAGCTCAGATACCGTTCCATAAACCCAATATGTAATAGAAAAGACCTACTCCTTGCTCAGTGAACTGGACTCAACACCCCCTGTTCACCGCCCAATATATCTGACTAGTAAGAATCTTAAAACCAATGTATTGATATCTCTCTGTAAGTGAGTCAAGTGGGTGTAAACCGGCATAAACACAGCAGTGAAAAGCAGCTAAACCCCATTATAAAAATCAATTACTTTTAAAAACCCGTGAAACAAAGACAGTGAAAGAGAGAGAAATTCTTACAAAATTCGTTCAGGGGCTGTGATGCCACCTGGATTGACCATCTCTAGACCCACAGCTGATTGAGACATAAGGGTGGACACTCTTCGGGCTGAGAGGTTTGGTGAGGTTGGGTGAGCAAACGCAGACCCTTTAAAGTAATACTGCGTGGTACCCATCCCATGGGTCCAAAATCTCCAGGTTCAAGGGCATCTTCCTACATCGAAAACATGCATGAGAAACCCAGAAGACGGTACACCGTGTGATCGGGAAAGGTTTCTAAATCGCACCTCATTTCTCATCTCCTTGTGCTCGGGCTCGCCATTCCAGGCGCTTTACTAGCAATCTCCCTCCTTGGAGAATGAGCACCTTTAACCTCCTGTTCTGTACAGGTTGCAAATTTGTCCTGAGGATGAACGGGAAGAGGGGGAACCAATGAGAGACTAGGTCTAGGTGTGGGGACAGGCACAGGTCACTCTATTTTCCCATCAGGAAGAAGAATTAACCACAGGCTCAGCCTGCCGCCCGGAACCACAATAGGGCCTGAAGCAATCCTGCGCTTTTGCGGCCAGCTCCCAAGAAAACGAGTTGAAAAATGGAGCTCAGGGGCACTGCAATTCACAAACCTGCAGAGTTAGAAATGATAACTCTCGTCCACAAATATATTGAGGGAAGGCAACGAAGAGGATTTGAAAGCAAGGCAGAATTGCAGGAAACAGATTTCAGGAGGTAGATTCGAATCGCCTTTAAAGCACAGGAAAAGCGGCAAAACCTCGACCATGATGCCCTTGGCCAAAAAGGGCGTATGCGTTTTTTCCTGAATATATTCAGGAAAAAACGCATACGCCCTTTTTGGCCAACCAAGCAACCTGGAAAGGCAAATCAGCGCTACAAAGAAGTCTCGCTTCCCATCGGTCAAAAGGGCCATGCTGAATAAAGTGTCAAAACCAGAAATGCAGGACAGGCCATGGAGAAACGGGAGCCTTGCTACGCTGATGGGCGGGATTTAAATTGCCAACAGCCACTCTGGAGAAGTGTACGGTGTGTCCTGAAACATCTAAAACACTCAGCTTAGAGAGCATAGGGCACTTCCACTCATGGGCGTATAAATTGGGAAAACTAAAAATCAGCAAGACACAGGCACCCCAAAGTTTAGGGCTGCTCTGATGACAAGAACCTCCACTTCATTACACCTTAAATATCCCAGGAAAGAGAAAAATGGATAAAGAAGTTGTGGTCCTTATGTACAATGGAATATCACTCAGGCATGAAATCAACATCATAAGGCTAGTAGCAGCATGATGAGAAGATTTAGGTACGACGATTCTAAGTGAAATAAGTCACACAGAAAAAGGCACTTATCATAAGATATCACTTATAGAGGGAATGTAAAAACCGCTACACTTGAACTGAATTACAAAACAGAACAGCGTCACACGTTTAGAAAACACACTATGGCTGCTTAACGGGAAAGGTGAGGTGGGGTGATGCATAACACAAGGGTTTCAAATTAGCTCAGATACTGTTCCATAAACCCAATATGTAACAGACAAGACCTACTCCTTGCTCAGTGAACTGGATTCAACACCCCCTGTTCACCGCCCAAGAATATATCTGACTAGTAAGACTCTTAAAACCAATGTATTGATATCTCTCTGTAAGTGAGTCAAGTGGGTGTAAAGCGGCATAAACACAGCAGTGAAAAGCAGCTAAACCCCATTATAAAAATCAATTACTTTTAAAAACCCGTGAAACAAAGACAGTGAAAGAGAGAGAAATTCATACAGAATTCGTTCAGGGGCTGGGATGCCACCTTTATTGACCATCTCTAGACCCACAGCTGATTGAGACATAAGGGTGGACACTCTTCGGGCTGAGAGGTTTGGTGAGGTTGGGTGAGCAAACGCAGACCCTTTAAAGTAATACTGCGTGGTACCCATCCCATGGGTCCAAAATCTCCAGGTTCAAGGGCATCTTCCTACATCGAAAACATGCATGAGAAACCCAGAAGATGGTACACCGTGTGATCGGGAAAGGTTTCTAAAACGCACCTCATTTCTCATCTCCTTGTGCTCGGGCTCGCCATTCCAGCCGCTTTACTAGCAATCTCCCTCCTTGGAGAATGAGCACCTTTAACCTCCTGTTCTGTACAGGTTGCAAATTTGTCCTGAGGATGAACGGGAAGAGGGGGAACCAATGAGAGACTAGGTCTAGGTGTGGGGACAGGCACAGGTCACTCTATTTTCCCATCAGGAAGAAGAATTAACCACAGGCTCAGCCTGCCGCCCGGAACCACAATAGGGCCTGAAGCAATCCTGCGCTTTTGCGGCCAGCTCCCAAGAAAGTGAGTTGAAAAATGGAGCTCAGGGGCACTGCAATTCACAAACCTGCAGAGTTAGAAATGATAACTCTCGTCCACAAATATATTGAGGGAAGGCAACAAAGAGGATTAGAAAGCAAGGCAGAATTGCAGGAAACAGATTTCAGGAGGTAGATTCGAATCGCCTTTAAAGCACAGGAAAAGCGGCAAATCCTCGACCATGATGCCCTTGGCCAAAAAGGGCGTATGCGTTTTTTCCTGAATATATTCAGGAAAAAACGCATACGCCCTTTTTGGCCAACCAAGCAACCTGGAAAGGCAAATCAGCGCTACAAAGAAGTCTCGCTTCCCATCGGTCAAAAGGGCCATGCTGAATAAAGTGTCAAAACCAGAAATGCAGGACAGGCCATGGAGAAACGGGAGCCTCGCTACGCTGATGGGCGGGATGTAAATTGCCAACAGCCACTCTGGAGAAGTGTACGGTGTGTCCTGAAACATCTAAAACACTCAGCTTAGAGAGCATAGGGCACTTCCACTCATGGGCGTATAAATTGGGAAAACTAAAAATCAGCAAGACACAGGCACCCCAAAGTTTAGGACTGCTCTGTTGACAAGAACCTCCACTTCATTACACCTTAAATATCCCAGGAAAGAGAAAAATGGATAAAGAAGTTGTGGTCCTTATGTATAATGGAATATCACTCAGGCATGAAATCAACGTCATAAGGCTAGTAGCAGCATGATGAGAGGATTTAGGTACGACGATTCTAAGTGAAATAAGTCACACAGAAAAAGACACTTATCATAAGATATCACTTAGAGAGGGAATGTAAAAACCGCTACACTTGAACTGAATTACAAAACAGAACAGCGTCACACGTTTAGAAGACACACTATGGCTGCTTAACGGGAAAGGTGAGGTGGTGTGATGCATAAAACAAGGGTTTCAAATTAGCTCAGATACCGTTCCATAAACCCGATATGTAATAGACAAGACCTACTCCTTGCTCAGTGAACTGCACTCAACACCCCCTGTTCACCGCCCAAGAATATTTCTGACTAGTAAGACTCTTAAAACCAATGTATTGATATCCCTCTGTAAGTGAGTCAAGTGGGTGTAAAGCGGCATAAACACAGCAGTGAAAAGCAGCTAAACCCCATTATAAAAATCAATTACTTTTAAAAACCCGTGAAACAAAGACAGTGAAAGAGAGAGAAATTCATACAGAATTCGTTCAGGGGCTGGGATGCCACCTTTATTGACTATCTCTAGACCCACAGCTGATTGAGTCATAAGGGTGGACACTCTTGGGGCTGAGAGGTTTGGTGAGGTTGGGTGAGCAAACGCAGACCCTTTAAAGTAATACTGCGTGGTATCCATCCCATGGGTCCAAAATCTCCAGGTTCAAGGGCATCTTCCTACATCGAAAACATGCATGAGAAACCCAGAAGATGGTACACCGTGTGATCGGGAAAGGTTTCTAAAACGCACCTCATTTCTCATCTCCTTGTGCTCGGGCTCGCCATTCCAGCCGCTTTACTAGCAATCTCCCTGCTTCGAGAATCAGCACCTTTAACCTCCTGTTCTGTACAGGTTGCAAATTTGTCCTGAGGATGAACGGGAAGAGGGGGAACCAATGAGAGACTAGGTCTAGGTGTGGGGACAGGCACAGGTCACTCTATTTTCCCATCAGGAAGAAGAATTAACCACAGGCTCAGCCTGCCGCCCAGAACCACAATAGGGCCTGAAGCAATCCTGCGCTTTTGCGGCCAGCTCCCAAGAAAGCGAGTTGAAAAATGGAGCTCAGGGGCACTGCAATTCACAAACCTGCAGAGTTAGAAATGATAACTCTCGTCCACAAATATATTGAGGGAAGGCAACAAAGAGGATTAGAAAGCAAGGCAGAATTGCAGGAAACAGATTTCAGGAGGTAGATTCGAATCGCCTTTAAAGCACAGGAAAAGCGGCAAAACCTCGACCATGATGCCCTTGGCCAAAAAGGGCGTATGCGTTTTTTCCTGAATATATTCAGGAAAAAACGCATACGCCCTTTTTGGCCAACCAAGCAACCTGGAAAGGCAAATCAGCGCTACAAAGAAGTCTCGCTTCCCATCGGTCAAAAGGGCCATGCTGAATAAAGTGTCAAAACCAGAAATGCAGGACAGGCCATGGAGAAATGGGAGGCTTGCTACGCTGATGGGCGGGATGTAAATTGCCAACAGCCACTCTGGAGAAGTGTACGGTGTGTCCTGAAACATCTAAAACACTCAGCTTAGAGAGCATAGGGCACTTCCACTCATGGGCGTATAAATTGGGAAAACTAAAAATCAGCAAGACACAGGCACCCCAAAGTTTAGGGCTGCTCTGTTGACAAGAACCTCCACTTCATTACACCTTAAATATCCCAGGAAAGAGAAAAATGGATAAAGAAGTTGTGGTCCTTATGTACAATGGAATATCACTCAGGCATGAAATCAACGTCATAAGGCTAGTAGCAGCATGATGAGAGGATTTAGGTACAACGATTCTAAGTGAAATAAGTCACACAGAAAAAGACACTTATCATAAGATATCACTTAGAGAGGGAATGTAAAAACCGCTACACTTGAACTGAATTACAAAACAGAACAGCGTCACACGTTTAGAAGACACACTATGGCTGCTTAACGGGAAAGGTGAGGTGGTGTGATGCATAAAACAAGGGTTTCAAATTAGCTCAGATACCGTTCCATAAACCCAATATGTAATAGACAAGACCTACTCCTTGCTCAGTGAACTGGACTCAACACCCCCTGTTCACCGCCCAAGAATATTTCTGACTAGTAAGACTCTTAAAACCAATGTATTGATATCCCTCTGTAAGTGAGTCAAGTGGGTGTAAAGCGGCATAAACACAGCAGTGAAAAACAGCTAAACCCCATTATAAAAATCAATTACTTTTAAAAACCCGTGAAACAAAGACAGTGAAAGAGAGAGAAATTCATACAGAATTCGTTCAGGGGTAGGGATGCCACCTTTATTGACCATCTCTAGACCCACAGCTGATTGAGTCATAAGGGTGGACACTCTTGGGGCTGAGAGGTTTGGTGAGGTTGGGTGAGCAAACGCAGACCCTTTAAAGTACTACTGCGTGGTATCCATCCCATGGGTCCAAAATCTCCAGGTTCAAGGGCATCTTCCTACATCGAAAACATGCATGAGAAACCCAGAAGATGGTACACCGTGTGATCGGGAAAGGTTTCTAAAACGCACCTCATTTCTCATCTCCTTGTGCTCGGGCTCGCCATTCCAGCCGCTTTACTAGCAATCTCCCTCCTTGGAGAATGAGCACCTTTAACCTCCTGTTCTGTACAGGTTGCAAATTTGTCCTGAGGATGAACGGGAAGAGGGGGAACCAATGAGAGACTAGGTCTAGGTGTGGGGACAGGCACAGGTCACTCTATTTTCCCATCAGGAAGAAGAATTAACCACAGGCTCAGCCTGCCGCCCGGAACCACAATAGGGCCTGAAGCAATCCTGCGCTTTTGCGGCCAGCTCCCAAGAAAGTGAGTTGAAAAATGGAGCTCAGGGGCACTGCAATTCACAAACCTGCAGAGTTAGAAATGATAACTCTCGTCCACAAATATATTGAGGGAAGGCAACAAAGAGGATTAGAAAGCAAGGCAGAATTGCAGGAAACAGATTTCAGGAGGTAGATTCGAATCGCCTTTAAAGCACAGGAAAAGCGGCAAATCCTCGACCATGATGCCCTTGGCCAAAAAGGGCGTATGCGTTTTTTCCTGAATATATTCAGGAAAAAACGCATACGCCCTTTTTGGCCAACCAAGCAACCTGGAAAGGCAAATCAGCGCTACAAAGAAGTCTCGCTTCCCATCGGTCAAAAGGGCCATGCTGAATAAAGTGTCAAAACCAGAAATGCAGGACAGGCCATGGAGAAACGGGAGCCTCGCTACGCTGATGGGCGGGATGTAAATTGCCAACAGCCACTCTGGAGAAGTGTACGGTGTGTCCTGAAACATCTAAAACACTCAGCTTAGAGAGCATAGGGCACTTCCACTCATGGGCGTATAAATTGGGAAAACTAAAAATCAGCAAGACACAGGCACCCCAAAGTTTAGGACTGCTCTGTTGACAAGAACCTCCACTTCATTACACCTTAAATATCCCAGGAAAGAGAAAAATGGATAAAGAAGTTGTGGTCCTTATGTACAATGGAATATCACTCAGGCATGAAATCAACGTCATAAGGCTAGTAGCAGCATGATGAGAGGATTTAGGTACGACGATTCTAAGTGAAATAAGTCACACAGAAAAAGACACTTATCATAAGATATCACTTAGAGAGGGAATGTAAAAACCGCTACACTTGAACTGAATTACAAAACAGAACAGCGTCACACGTTTAGAAGACACACTATGGCTGCTTAACGGGAAAGGTGAGGTGGTGTGATGCATAAAACAAGGGTTTCAAATTAGCTCAGATACCGTTCCATAAACCCGATATGTAATAGACAAGACCTACTCCTTGCTCAGTGAACTGGATTCAACACCCCCTGTTCACCGCCCAAGAATATATCTGACTAGTAAGACTCTTAAAACCAATGTATTGATATCTCTCTGTAAGTGAGTCAAGTGGGTGTAAAGCGGCATAAACACAGCAGTGAAAAGCAGCTAAACCCCATTATAAAAATCAATTACTTTTAAAAACCCGTGAAACAAAGACAGTGAAAGAGAGAGAAATTCATACAGAATTCGTTCAGGGGCTGGGATGCCACCTTTATTGACCATCTCTAGACCCACAGCTGATTGAGACATAAGGGTGGACACTCTTCGGGCTGAGAGGTTTGGTGAGGTTGGGTGAGCAAACGCAGACCCTTTAAAGTAATACTGCGTGGTACCCATCCCATGGGTCCAAAATCTCCAGGTTCAAGGGCATCTTCCTACATCGAAAACATGCATGACAAACCCAGAAGATGGTACACCGTGTGATCGGGAAAGGTTTCTAAAACGCACCTCATTTCTCATCTCCTTGTGCTCGGGCTCGCCATTCCAGCCGCTTTACTAGCAATCTCCCTCCTTGGAGAATGAGCACCTTTAACCTCCTGTTCTGTACAGGTTGCAAATTTGTCCTGAGGATGAACGGGAAGAGGGGGAACCAATGAGAGACTAGGTCTAGGTGTGGGGACAGGCACAGGTCACTCTATTTTCCCATCAGGAAGAAGAATTAACCACAGGCTCAGCCTGCCGCCCGGAACCACAATAGGGCCTGAAGCAATCCTGCGCTTTTGCGGCCAGCTCCCAAGAAAGCGAGTTGAAAAATGGAGCTCAGGGGCACTGCAATTCACAAACCTGCAGAGTTAGAAATGATAACTCTCGTCCACAAATATATTGAGGGAAGGCAACAAAGAGGATTAGAAAGCAAGGCAGAATTGCAGGAAACAGATTTCAGGAGGTAGATTCGAATCGCCTTTAAAGCACAGGAAAAGCGGCAAATCCTCGACCATGATGCCCTTGGCCAAAAAGGGCGTATGCGTTTTTTCCTGAATATATTCAGGAAAAAACGCATACGCCCTTTTTGGCCAACCAAGCAACCTGGAAAGGCAAATCAGCGCTACAAAGAAGTCTCGCTTCCCATCGGTCAAAAGGGCCATGCTGAATAAAGTGTCAAAACCAGAAATGCAGGACAGGCCATGGAGAAACGGGAGCCTTGCTACGCTGATGGGCGGGATGTAAATTGCCAACAGCCACTCTGGAGAAGTGTACGGTGTGTCCTGAAACACCTAAAAAACTCAGCTTAGAGAGCATAGGGCACTTCCACTCATGGGCGTATAAATTGGGAAAACTAAAAATCAGCAAGACACAGGCACCCCAAAGTTTAGGGCTGCTCTGTTGACAAGAACCTCCACTTCATTACACCTTAAATATCCCAGGAAAGAGAAAAATGGATAAAGAAGTTGTGGTCCTTATGTACAATGGAATATCACTCAGGCATGAAATCAACGTCATAAGGCTGGTAGCAGCATGATGAGTGGATTTAGGTACGACGATTCTAAGTGAAATAAGTCACAGAGAAAGACACTTATCGTAAGATATCACTTATAGAGGGAATGTAAAATCCGCTACACTTGAACTGAATTACAAAACAGAACAGCGTCACACGTTTAGAAAACACACTATGGCTGCTTAACGGGAAAGGTGAGGTGGGGTGATGCATAAAACAAGGGTATCAAATTAGCTCAGATACTGTTCCATAAACCCAATATGTAACAGACAAGACCTACTCCTTGCTCAGTGAACTGGACTCAACACCCCCTGTTCACCGCCCAAGAATATATCTGACTAGTAAGACTCTTAAAACCAATGTATTGATATCTCTCTGTAAGTGAGTCAAGTGGGTGTAAATCGGCATAAACACAGCAGTGAAAAGCAGCTAAACCCCATTATAAAAGTCAATTACTTTTAAAAACCCGTGAAACAAAGACAGTGAAAGAGAGAGAAATTCATACAGAATTCGTTCAGGGGCTGGGATGCCACCTTTATTGACCATCTCTAGACCCACAGCTGATTGAGACATAAGGGTGGACACTCTTCGGGCTGAGAGGTTTGGTGAGGTTGGGTGAGCAAACGCAGACCCTTTAAAGTAATACTGCGTGGTACCCATCCCATGGGTCCAAAATCTCCAGGTTCAAGGGCATCTTCCTACATCGAAAACATGCATGAGAAACCCAGAAGACGGTACACCGTGTGATCGGGAAAGGTTTCTAAAACGCACCTCATTTCTCATCTCCTTGTGCTCGGGCTCGCCATTACAGCCACTTTACTAGCAATCTCCCTCCTTGGAGAATCAGCACCTTTAACCTCCTGTTCCGAACAGGTTGCAATTTGTCCTGAGGATGAACGGGAAGAGGGGGAACCAATGAGAGACTAGGTCTAGGTGTGGGGACAGGCACAGGTCACTCTATTTTCCCATCAGGAAGAAGAATTAACCACAGGCTCAGCATGCCGCCCGGAACCACAATAGGGCCTGAAGCAATCCTGCGCTTTTGCGGCCAGCTCCCAAGAAAGCGAGTTGAAATATGGAGCTCAGGGGCACTGCAATTCACAAACCTGCAGAGTTAGAAATGATAACTCTCGTCCACAAATATATTGAGGGAAGGCAACGAAGAGGATTTGAAAGCAAGGCAGAATTGCAGGAAACAGATTTCAGGAGGTAGATTCGAATCGCCTTTAAAGCACAGGAAAAGCGGCAAAACCTCGACCATGATGCCCTTGGCCAAAAAGGGCGTATGCGTTTTTTCCTGAATATATTCAGGAAAAAACGCATACGCCCTTTTTGGCCAACCAAGCAACCTGGAAAGGCAAATCAGCGCTACAAAGAAGTCTCGCTTCCCATCGGTCAAAAGGGCCATGCTGAATAAAGTGTCAAAACCAGAAATGCAGGACAGGCCATGGAGAAACGGGAGCCTTGCTACGCTGATGGGCGGGATGTAAATTGCCAACAGCCACTCTGGAGAAGTGTACGGTGTGTCCTGAAACATCTAAAAAACTCAGCTTAGAGAGCATAGGGCACTTCCACTCATGGGCGTATAAATTGGGAAAACTAAAAATCAGCAAGACACAGGCACCCCAAAGTTTAGGGCTGCTCTGTTGACAAGAACCTCCACTTCGTTACACCTTAAATATCCCAGGAAAGAGAAAAATGGATAAAGAAGTTGTGGTCCATATGTATAATGGCATATCACTCAGCAATGAAATCAACATCATAAGGCTAGTAGCAGCATGATGAGAAGATTTAGGTACGACGATTCTAAGTGAAATAAGTCACACAGAAAAAGACACTTATCATAAGATATCACTTAGAGAGGGAATGTAAAAACCGCTACACTTGAACTGAATTACAAAACAGAACAGCGTCACACGTTTAGAAGACACACTATGGCTGCTTAACGGGAAAGGTGAGGTGGGGTGATGCATAAAACAAGGGTTTCAAATGAGCTCAGATACCGTTCCATAAACCCAATATGTAATAGAAAAGACCTACTCCTTGCTCAGTGAACTGGACTCAACACCCCCTGTTCACCGCCCAATATATCTGACTAGTAAGAATCTTAAAACCAATGTATTGATATCTCTCTGTAAGTGAGTCAAGTGGGTGTAAACCGGCATAAACACAGCAGTGAAAAGCAGCTAAACCCCATTATAAAAATCAATTACTTTTAAAAACCCGTGAAACAAAGACAGTGAAAGAGAGAGAAATTCTTACAAAATTCGTTCAGGGGCTGTGATGCCACCTGGATTGACCATCTCTAGACCCACAGCTGATTGAGACATAAGGGTGGACACTCTTCGGGCTGAGAGGTTTGGTGAGGTTGGGTGAGCAAACGCAGACCCTTTAAAGTAATACTGCGTGGTACCCATCCCATGGGTCCAAAATCTCCAGGTTCAAGGGCATCTTCCTACATCGAAAACATGCATGAGAAACCCAGAAGACGGTACACCGTGTGATCGGGAAAGGTTTCTAAATCGCACCTCATTTCTCATCTCCTTGTGCTCGGGCTCGCCATTCCAGGCGCTTTACTAGCAATCTCCCTCCTTGGAGAATGAGCACCTTTAACCTCCTGTTCTGTACAGGTTGCAAATTTGTCCTGAGGATGAACGGGAAGAGGGGGAACCAATGAGAGACTAGGTCTAGGTGTGGGGACAGGCACAGGTCACTCTATTTTCCCATCAGGAAGAAGAATTAACCACAGGCTCAGCCTGCCGCCCGGAACCACAATAGGGCCTGAAGCAATCCTGCGCTTTTGCGGCCAGCTCCCAAGAAAACGAGTTGAAAAATGGAGCTCAGGGGCACTGCAATTCACAAACCTGCAGAGTTAGAAATGATAACTCTCGTCCACAAATATATTGAGGGAAGGCAACGAAGAGGATTTGAAAGCAAGGCAGAATTGCAGGAAACAGATTTCAGGAGGTAGATTCGAATCGCCTTTAAAGCACAGGAAAAGCGGCAAAACCTCGACCATGATGCCCTTGGCCAAAAAGGGCGTATGCGTTTTTTCCTGAATATATTCAGGAAAAAACGCATACGCCCTTTTTGGCCAACCAAGCAACCTGGAAAGGCAAATCAGCGCTACAAAGAAGTCTCGCTTCCCATCGGTCAAAAGGGCCATGCTGAATAAAGTGTCAAAACCAGAAATGCAGGACAGGCCATGGAGAAACGGGAGCCTTGCTACGCTGATGGGCGGGATTTAAATTGCCAACAGCCACTCTGGAGAAGTGTACGGTGTGTCCTGAAACATCTAAAACACTCAGCTTAGAGAGCATAGGGCACTTCCACTCATGGGCGTATAAATTGGGAAAACTAAAAATCAGCAAGACACAGGCACCCCAAAGTTTAGGGCTGCTCTGATGACAAGAACCTCCACTTCATTACACCTTAAATATCCCAGGAAAGAGAAAAATGGATAAAGAAGTTGTGGTCCTTATGTACAATGGAATATCACTCAGGCATGAAATCAACATCATAAGGCTAGTAGCAGCATGATGAGAAGATTTAGGTACGACGATTCTAAGTGAAATAAGTCACACAGAAAAAGGCACTTATCATAAGATATCACTTATAGAGGGAATGTAAAAACCGCTACACTTGAACTGAATTACAAAACAGAACAGCGTCACACGTTTAGAAAACACACTATGGCTGCTTAACGGGAAAGGTGAGGTGGGGTGATGCATAACACAAGGGTTTCAAATTAGCTCAGATACTGTTCCATAAACCCAATATGTAACAGACAAGACCTACTCCTTGCTCAGTGAACTGGATTCAACACCCCCTGTTCACCGCCCAAGAATATATCTGACTAGTAAGACTCTTAAAACCAATGTATTGATATCTCTCTGTAAGTGAGTCAAGTGGGTGTAAAGCGGCATAAACACAGCAGTGAAAAGCAGCTAAACCCCATTATAAAAATCAATTACTTTTAAAAACCCGTGAAACAAAGACAGTGAAAGAGAGAGAAATTCATACAGAATTCGTTCAGGGGCTGGGATGCCACCTTTATTGACCATCTCTAGACCCACAGCTGATTGAGACATAAGGGTGGACACTCTTCGGGCTGAGAGGTTTGGTGAGGTTGGGTGAGCAAACGCAGACCCTTTAAAGTAATACTGCGTGGTACCCATCCCATGGGTCCAAAATCTCCAGGTTCAAGGGCATCTTCCTACATCGAAAACATGCATGAGAAACCCAGAAGATGGTACACCGTGTGATCGGGAAAGGTTTCTAAAACGCACCTCATTTCTCATCTCCTTGTGCTCGGGCTCGCCATTCCAGCCGCTTTACTAGCAATCTCCCTCCTTGGAGAATGAGCACCTTTAACCTCCTGTTCTGTACAGGTTGCAAATTTGTCCTGAGGATGAACGGGAAGAGGGGGAACCAATGAGAGACTAGGTCTAGGTGTGGGGACAGGCACAGGTCACTCTATTTTCCCATCAGGAAGAAGAATTAACCACAGGCTCAGCCTGCCGCCCGGAACCACAATAGGGCCTGAAGCAATCCTGCGCTTTTGCGGCCAGCTCCCAAGAAAGTGAGTTGAAAAATGGAGCTCAGGGGCACTGCAATTCACAAACCTGCAGAGTTAGAAATGATAACTCTCGTCCACAAATATATTGAGGGAAGGCAACAAAGAGGATTAGAAAGCAAGGCAGAATTGCAGGAAACAGATTTCAGGAGGTAGATTCGAATCGCCTTTAAAGCACAGGAAAAGCGGCAAATCCTCGACCATGATGCCCTTGGCCAAAAAGGGCGTATGCGTTTTTTCCTGAATATATTCAGGAAAAAACGCATACGCCCTTTTTGGCCAACCAAGCAACCTGGAAAGGCAAATCAGCGCTACAAAGAAGTCTCGCTTCCCATCGGTCAAAAGGGCCATGCTGAATAAAGTGTCAAAACCAGAAATGCAGGACAGGCCATGGAGAAACGGGAGCCTCGCTACGCTGATGGGCGGGATGTAAATTGCCAACAGCCACTCTGGAGAAGTGTACGGTGTGTCCTGAAACATCTAAAACACTCAGCTTAGAGAGCATAGGGCACTTCCACTCATGGGCGTATAAATTGGGAAAACTAAAAATCAGCAAGACACAGGCACCCCAAAGTTTAGGGCTGCTCTGATGACAAGAACCTCCACTTCATTACACCTTAAATATCCCAGGAAAGAGAAAAATGGATAAAGAAGTTGTGGTCCTTATGTATAATGGAATATCACTCAGGCATGAAATCAACGTCATAAGGCTAGTAGCAGCATGATGAGAGGATTTAGGTACGACGATTCTAAGTGAAATAAGTCACACAGAAAAAGACACTTATCATAAGATATCACTTAGAGAGGGAATGTAAAAACCGCTACACTTGAACTGAATTACAAAACAGAACAGCGTCACACGTTTAGAAGACACACTATGGCTGCTTAACGGGAAAGGTGAGGTGGTGTGATGCATAAAACAAGGGTTTCAAATTAGCTCAGATACCGTTCCATAAACCCGATATGTAATAGACAAGACCTACTCCTTGCTCAGTGAACTGCACTCAACACCCCCTGTTCACCGCCCAAGAATATTTCTGACTAGTAAGACTCTTAAAACCAATGTATTGATATCCCTCTGTAAGTGAGTCAAGTGGGTGTAAAGCGGCATAAACACAGCAGTGAAAAGCAGCTAAACCCCATTATAAAAATCAATTACTTTTAAAAACCCGTGAAACAAAGACAGTGAAAGAGAGAGAAATTCATACAGAATTCGTTCAGGGGCTGGGATGCCACCTTTATTGACTATCTCTAGACCCACAGCTGATTGAGTCATAAGGGTGGACACTCTTGGGGCTGAGAGGTTTGGTGAGGTTGGGTGAGCAAACGCAGACCCTTTAAAGTAATACTGCGTGGTATCCATCCCATGGGTCCAAAATCTCCAGGTTCAAGGGCATCTTCCTACATCGAAAACATGCATGAGAAACCCAGAAGATGGTACACCGTGTGATCGGGAAAGGTTTCTAAAACGCACCTCATTTCTCATCTCCTTGTGCTCGGGCTCGCCATTCCAGCCGCTTTACTAGCAATCTCCCTGCTTCGAGAATCAGCACCTTTAACCTCCTGTTCTGTACAGGTTGCAAATTTGTCCTGAGGATGAACGGGAAGAGGGGGAACCAATGAGAGACTAGGTCTAGGTGTGGGGACAGGCACAGGTCACTCTATTTTCCCATCAGGAAGAAGAATTAACCACAGGCTCAGCCTGCCGCCCAGAACCACAATAGGGCCTGAAGCAATCCTGCGCTTTTGCGGCCAGCTCCCAAGAAAGCGAGTTGAAAAATGGAGCTCAGGGGCACTGCAATTCACAAACCTGCAGAGTTAGAAATGATAACTCTCGTCCACAAATATATTGAGGGAAGGCAACAAAGAGGATTAGAAAGCAAGGCAGAATTGCAGGAAACAGATTTCAGGAGGTAGATTCGAATCGCCTTTAAAGCACAGGAAAAGCGGCAAAACCTCGACCATGATGCCCTTGGCCAAAAAGGGCGTATGCGTTTTTTCCTGAATATATTCAGGAAAAAACGCATACGCCCTTTTTGGCCAACCAAGCAACCTGGAAAGGCAAATCAGCGCTACAAAGAAGTCTCGCTTCCCATCGGTCAAAAGGGCCATGCTGAATAAAGTGTCAAAACCAGAAATGCAGGACAGGCCATGGAGAAATGGGAGGCTTGCTACGCTGATGGGCGGGATGTAAATTGCCAACAGCCACTCTGGAGAAGTGTACGGTGTGTCCTGAAACATCTAAAACACTCAGCTTAGAGAGCATAGGGCACTTCCACTCATGGGCGTATAAATTGGGAAAACTAAAAATCAGCAAGACACAGGCACCCCAAAGTTTAGGGCTGCTCTGTTGACAAGAACCTCCACTTCATTACACCTTAAATATCCCAGGAAAGAGAAAAATGGATAAAGAAGTTGTGGTCCTTATGTACAATGGAATATCACTCAGGCATGAAATCAACGTCATAAGGCTAGTAGCAGCATGATGAGAGGATTTAGGTACAACGATTCTAAGTGAAATAAGTCACACAGAAAAAGACACTTATCATAAGATATCACTTAGAGAGGGAATGTAAAAACCGCTACACTTGAACTGAATTACAAAACAGAACAGCGTCACACGTTTAGAAGACACACTATGGCTGCTTAACGGGAAAGGTGAGGTGGTGTGATGCATAAAACAAGGGTTTCAAATTAGCTCAGATACCGTTCCATAAACCCAATATGTAATAGACAAGACCTACTCCTTGCTCAGTGAACTGGACTCAACACCCCCTGTTCACCGCCCAAGAATATTTCTGACTAGTAAGACTCTTAAAACCAATGTATTGATATCCCTCTGTAAGTGAGTCAAGTGGGTGTAAAGCGGCATAAACACAGCAGTGAAAAACAGCTAAACCCCATTATAAAAATCAATTACTTTTAAAAACCCGTGAAACAAAGACAGTGAAAGAGAGAGAAATTCATACAGAATTCGTTCAGGGGTAGGGATGCCACCTTTATTGACCATCTCTAGACCCACAGCTGATTGAGTCATAAGGGTGGACACTCTTGGGGCTGAGAGGTTTGGTGAGGTTGGGTGAGCAAACGCAGACCCTTTAAAGTACTACTGCGTGGTATCCATCCCATGGGTCCAAAATCTCCAGGTTCAAGGGCATCTTCCTACATCGAAAACATGCATGAGAAACCCAGAAGATGGTACACCGTGTGATCGGGAAAGGTTTCTAAAACGCACCTCATTTCTCATCTCCTTGTGCTCGGGCTCGCCATTCCAGCCGCTTTACTAGCAATCTCCCTCCTTGGAGAATGAGCACCTTTAACCTCCTGTTCTGTACAGGTTGCAAATTTGTCCTGAGGATGAACGGGAAGAGGGGGAACCAATGAGAGACTAGGTCTAGGTGTGGGGACAGGCACAGGTCACTCTATTTTCCCATCAGGAAGAAGAATTAACCACAGGCTCAGCCTGCCGCCCGGAACCACAATAGGGCCTGAAGCAATCCTGCGCTTTTGCGGCCAGCTCCCAAGAAAGTGAGTTGAAAAATGGAGCTCAGGGGCACTGCAATTCACAAACCTGCAGAGTTAGAAATGATAACTCTCGTCCACAAATATATTGAGGGAAGGCAACAAAGAGGATTAGAAAGCAAGGCAGAATTGCAGGAAACAGATTTCAGGAGGTAGATTCGAATCGCCTTTAAAGCACAGGAAAAGCGGCAAATCCTCGACCATGATGCCCTTGGCCAAAAAGGGCGTATGCGTTTTTTCCTGAATATATTCAGGAAAAAACGCATACGCCCTTTTTGGCCAACCAAGCAACCTGGAAAGGCAAATCAGCGCTACAAAGAAGTCTCGCTTCCCATCGGTCAAAAGGGCCATGCTGAATAAAGTGTCAAAACCAGAAATGCAGGACAGGCCATGGAGAAACGGGAGCCTCGCTACGCTGATGGGCGGGATGTAAATTGCCAACAGCCACTCTGGAGAAGTGTACGGTGTGTCCTGAAACATCTAAAACACTCAGCTTAGAGAGCATAGGGCACTTCCACTCATGGGCGTATAAATTGGGAAAACTAAAAATCAGCAAGACACAGGCACCCCAAAGTTTAGGACTGCTCTGTTGACAAGAACCTCCACTTCATTACACCTTAAATATCCCAGGAAAGAGAAAAATGGATAAAGAAGTTGTGGTCCTTATGTATAATGGAATATCACTCAGGCATGAAATCAACGTCATAAGGCTAGTAGCAGCATGATGAGAGGATTTAGGTACGACGATTCTAAGTGAAATAAGTCACACAGAAAAAGACACTTATCATAAGATATCACTTAGAGAGGGAATGTAAAAACCGCTACACTTGAACTGAATTACAAAACAGAACAGCGTCACACGTTTAGAAGACACACTATGGCTGCTTAACGGGAAAGGTGAGGTGGGGTGATGCATAAAACAAGGGTTTCAAATGAGCTCAGATACCATTCCATAAACCCAATATGTAATAGACAAGACCTACTCCTTGCTCAGTGAACTGGACTCAACACCCCCTGTTCACCGCCCAAGAATATATCTGACTAGTAAGACTCTTAAAACCAATTTATTGATATCCCTCTGTAAGTGAGTCAAGTGGGTGTAAACCGGCATAAACACAGCAGTGAAAAGCAGCTAAACCCCATTATAAAAATCAATTACTTTTAAAAATCCGTGAAACAAAGACAGTGAAAGAGAGAGAAATTCTTACAAAATTCGTTCAGGGGCTGTGATGCCACCTGGATTGACCATCTCTAGACCCACAGCTGATTGAGACATAAGGGTGGACACTCTTCGGGCTGAGAGGTTTGGTGAGGTTGGGTGAGCAAACGCAGACCCTTTAAAGTAATACTGCGTGGTACCCATCCCATGGGTCCAAAATCTCCAGGTTCAAGGGCATCTTCCTACATCGAAAACATGCATGAGAAACCCAGAAGACGGTACACCGTGTGATCGGGAAAGGTTTCTAAAACGCACCTCATTTCTCATCTCCTTGTGCTCGGGCTCGCCATTCCAGCCGCTTTACTAGCAATCTCCCTCCTTGGAGAATGAGCACCTTTAACCTCCTGTTCTGTACAGGTTGCAAATTTGTCCTGAGGATGAACGGGAAGAGGGGGAACCAATGAGAGACTAGGTCTAGGTGTGGGGACAGGCACAGGTCACTCTATTTTCCCATCAGGAAGAAGAATTAACCACAGGCTCAGCCTGCCGCCCGGAACCACAATAGGGCCTGAAGCAATCCTGCGCTTTTGCGGCCAGCTCCCAAGAAAGCGAGTTGAAAAATGGAGCTCAGGGGCACTGCAATTCACAAACCTGCAAAGTTAGAAATGATAACTCTCGTCCACAAAAATATTGAGGGAAGGCAACGAAGAGGATTTGAAAGCAAGGCAGAATTGCAGGAAACAGATTTCAGGAGGTAGAGTCGAATCGCCTTTAAAGCACAGGAAAGGCGGCAAAACCTCGACAATGATGCCCTTGGCCAAAAAGGGCGTATGCGTTTTTTCCTGAATATATTCAGGAAAAAACGCATACGCCCTTTTTGGCCAACCAAGCAACCTGGAAAGGCAAAACAGCGCTACAAAGAAGTCTCGCTTCCCATCGGTCAAAAGGGCCATGCTGAATAAAGTGTCAAAACCAGAAATGTAGGACAGGCCATGGAGAAACGGGAGCCTTGCTACGCTGATGGGCGGGATGTAAATTGCCAACAGCCACTCTGGAGAAGTGTACGGTGTGTCCTGAAACATCTAAAAAACTCAGCTTAGAGAGCATAGGGCACTTCCACTCATGGGCGTATAAATTGGGAAAACTAAAAATCAGCAAGACACAGGCACCCCAAAGTTTAGGGCTGCTCTGTTGACAAGAACCTCCACTTCGTTACACCTTAAATATCCCAGGAAAGAGAAAAATGGATAAGGAAGTTGTGGTCCTTATGTACAATGGCATATCACTCAGCCATGAAATTAACGTCATAAGGCTAGTAGCAGCATGATGAGAGGATTTAGGTACGACGATTCTAAGTGAAATAAGTCACACAGAAAAAGACACTTATCATAAGATATCACTTATAGAGGGAATGTAAAAACCGCTACACTTGAACGGAATTACAAAACAGAACAGCGTCACACGTTTAGAAGACACACTATGGCTGCTTAACGGGAAAGGTGAGGTGGGGTGATGCATAAAACAAGGGTTTCAAATGAGCTCAGATACCGTTCCATAAACCCAATATGTAATAGACAAGACCTACTCCTTGCTCAGTGAACTGGATTCAACACCCCCTGTTCACCGCCCAAGAATATATCTGACTAGTAAGAATCTTAAAACCAATGTATTGATATCCCTCTGTAACTGAGTCAAGTGGGTGTAAACTGGCATAAACACAGCAGTGAAAAGCAGCTAAACCCCATTATAAAAATCAATTACTTTTAAAAACCCGTGAAACAAAGACAGTGAAATAGAGAGAAATTCTTACAAAATTCGTTCAGGGGCTGTGATGCCACCTGGATTGACCATCTCTAGACCCACAGCTGATTGAGAGATAAGGGTGGACACTCTTGGGGCTGAGAGGTTTGGTGAGGTTTGGTGAGCAAACGCAGACCCTTTAAAGTAGTACTGCGTGGTATCCATCCCATGGGTCCAAAATCTCCAGGTTCAAGGGCATCTTCCTACATTGAAAACATGCATGAGAAACCCAGAAGATGGTACACCGTGTGATCGGGAAAGGTTTCTAAAACGCACCTCATTTCTCATCTCCTTGTGCTCGGGTTGGCCATTACAGCCGCTTTACTAGCAATCTCCCTCCTTTGAGAATCAGCACTTTTAACCTCCTGTTCCGTACAGGTTGCAATTTGTCCTGAGGATGAACGGGAAGAGGGGGAACCAATGAGAGACTAGGTCTAGGTGTGGGGACAGGCACAGGTCACTCTATTTTCCCATCAGGAAGAAGAATTAACCACAGGCTCAGCCTGCCGCCCGGAACCACAATAGGGCCTGAAGCAATCCTGCGCTTTTGCGGCCAGCTCCCAAGAAAGCGAGTTGAAAAATGGAGCTCAGGGGCACTGCAATTCACAAACCTGCAGAGTTAGAAATGATAACTCTCGTCCACAAATATATTGAGGGAAGGCAACGAAGAGGATTTGAAAGCAAGGCAGAATTGCAGGAAACAGATTTCAGGAGGTAGATTCAAATCGCCTTTAAAGCACAGGAAAAGCGGCAAAACCTCGACCATGATGCCCTTGGCCAAAAAGGGCGTATGCGTTTTTTCCTGAATATATTCAGGAAAAAACGCATACGCCCTTTTTGGCCAACCAAGCAACCTGGAAAGGCAAATCAGCGCTACAAAGAAGTCTCGCTTCCCATCGGTCAAAAGGGCCATGCTGAATAAAGTGTCAAAACCAGAAATGCAGGACAGGCCATGGAGAAACGGGAGCCTTGCTACGCTGATGGGCGGGATGTAAATTGCCAACAGCCACTCTGGAGAAGTGTACGGTGTGTCCTGAAACACCTAAAAAACTCAGCTTAGAGAGCATAGGGCACTTCCACTCATGGGCGTATAAATTGGGAAAACTAAAAATCAGCAAGACACAGGCACCCCAAAGTTTAGGGCTGCTCTGTTGACAAGAACCTCCACTTCATTACACCTTAAATATCCCAGGAAAGAGAAAAATGGATAAAGAAGTTGTGGTCCTTATGTACAATGGAATATCACTCAGGCATGAAATCAACGTCATAAGGCTGGTAGCAGCATGATGAGTGGATTTAGGTACGACGATTCTAAGTGAAATAAGTCACAGAGAAAGACACTTATCGTAAGATATCACTTATAGAGGGAATGTAAAATCCGCTACAGTTGAACTGAATTACAAAACAGAACAGCGTCACACGTTTAGAAAACACACTATGGCTGCTTAACGGGAAAGGTGAGGTGGGGTGATGCATAAAACAAGGGTATCAAATTAGCTCAGATACTGTTCCATAAACCCAATATGTAACAGACAAGACCTACTCCTTGCTCAGTGAACTGGACTCAACACCCCCTGTTCACCGCCCAAGAATATATCTGACTAGTAAGACTCTTAAAACCAATGTATTGTTATCTCTCTGTAAGTGAGTCAAGTGGGTGTAAATCGGCATAAACACAGAAGTGAAAAGCAGCTAAACCCCATTATAAAAGTCAATTACTTTTAAAAACCCGTGAAACAAAGACAGTGAAACAGAGAGAAATTCATACAGAATTCGTTCAGGGGCTGGTATGCCACCTTTATTGACCATCTCTAGACCCACAGCTGATTGAGATATAAGGGTGGACACTCTTCGGGCTGAGAGGTTTGGTGAGGTTGGGTGAGCAAACGCAGACCCTTTAAAGTAATACTGCGTGGTACCCATCCCATGGGTCCAAAATCTCCAGGTTCAAGGGCATCTTCCTACATCGAAAACATGCATGAGAAACCCAGAAGACGGTACACCGTGTGATCGGGAAAGGTTTCTAAAACGCACCTCATTTCTCATCTCCTTGTGCTCGGGCTCGCCATTACAGCCACTTTACTAGCAATCTCCCTCCTTGGAGAATCAGCACCTTTAACCTCCTGTTCCGAACAGGTTGCAATTTGTCCTGAGGATGAACGGGAAGAGGGGGAACCAATGAGAGACTAGGTCTAGGTGTGGGGACAGGCACAGGTCACTCTATTTTCCCATCAGGAAGAAGGATTAACCACAGGCTCAGCCTGCCGCCCGGAAGCAGAAGAGGGCCTGAAGCAATCCTGTGCTTTTGCGGCCAGCTCCCAAAAAAGCGAGTTGAAAAATCGAGCTCAGGGGCACTGCAATTCACAAACCTGCAGAGTTAGAAATGATAACTCTCGTCCACAAATATATTGAGGGAAGGCAACGAAGAGGATTTGAAAGCATAGCAGAATTGCAGGAAACAGATTTCAGGAGGTAGAGTCGAATCGCCTTTAAAGCACAGGAAAGGCGGCAAAACCTCGACCATGATGCCCTTGGCCAAAAAGGGCGTATGCGTTTTTTCCTGAATATATTCAGGAAAAAACGCATACGCCCTTTTTGGCCAACCAAGCAACCTGGAAAGGCAAATCAGCGCTACAAAGAAGTCTCGCTTCCCATCGGTCAAAAGGGCCATGCTGAATAAAGTGTCAAAACCAGAAATGCAGGACAGGCCATGGAGAAACGGGAGCCTTGCTACGCTGATGGGCGGGATGTAAATTGCCAACAGCCACTCTGGAGAAGTGTACGGTGTGTCCTGAAACATCTAAAACACTCAGCTTAGAGAGCATAGGGCACTTCCACTCATGGGCGTATAAATTGGGAAAACTAAAAATCAGCAAGACACAGGCACCCCAAAGTTTAGGGCTGCTCTGTTGACAAGAACCTCCACTTCGTTACACCTTAAATATCCCAGGAAAGAGAAAAATGGATAAGGAAGTTGTGGTCCTTATGTACAATGGCATATCACTCAGCCATGAAATTAACGTCATAAGGCTAGTAGCAGCATGATGAGAGGATTTAGGTACGACGATTCTAAGTGAAATAAGTCACACAGAAAAAGACACTTATCATAAGATATCACTTATAGAGGGAATGTAAAAACCGCTACACTTGAACGGAATTACAAAACAGAACAGCGTCACACGTTTAGAAGACACACTATGGCTGCTTAACGGGAAAGGTGAGGTGGGGTGATGCATAAAACAAGGGTTTCAAATGAGCTCAGATACCGTTCCATAAACCCAATATGTAATAGACAAGACCTACTCCTTGCTCAGTGAACTGGATTCAACACCCCCTGTTCACCGCCCAAGAATATATCTGACTAGTAAGAATCTTAAAACCAATGTATTGATATCCCTCTGTAACTGAGTCAAGTGGGTGTAAACTGGCATAAACACAGCAGTGAAAAGCAGCTAAACCCCATTATAAAAATCAATTACTTTTAAAAACCCGTGAAACAAAGACAGTGAAATAGAGAGAAATTCTTACAAAATTCGTTCAGGGGCTGTGATGCCACCTGGATTGACCATCTCTAGACCCACAGCTGATTGAGAGATAAGGGTGGACACTCTTGGGGCTGAGAGGTTTGGTGAGGTTTGGTGAGCAAACGCAGACCCTTTAAAGTAGTACTGCGTGGTATCCATCCCATGGGTCCAAAATCTCCAGGTTCAAGGGCATCTTCCTACATTGAAAACATGCATGAGAAACCCAGAAGATGGTACACCGTGTGATCGGGAAAGGTTTCTAAAACGCACCTCATTTCTCATCTCCTTGTGCTCGGGTTGGCCATTCCAGCCGCTTTACTAGCAATCTCCCTCCTTTGAGAATCAGCACTTTTAACCTCCTGTTCCGTACAGGTTGCAATTTGTCCTGAGGATGAACGGGAAGAGGGGGAACCAATGAGAGACTAGGTCTAGGTGTGGGGACAGGCACAGGTCACTCTATTTTCCCATCAGGAAAAAGAATTAACCACAGGCTCAGCCTGCCGCCCGGAACCACAATAGGGCCTGAAGCAATCCTGCGCTTTTGCGGCCAGCTCCCAAGAAAGCGAGTTGAAAAATGGAGCTCAGGGGCACTGCAATTCACAAACCTGCAGAGTTAGAAATGATAACTCTCGTCCACAAATATATTGAGGGAAGGCAACGAAGAGGATTTGAAAGCAAGGCAGAATTGCAGGAAACAGATTTCAGGAGGTAGATTCAAATCGCCTTTAAAGCACAGGAAAAGCGGCAAAACCTCGACCATGATGCCCTTGGCCAAAAAGGGCGTATGCGTTTTTTCCTGAATATATTCAGGAAAAAACGCATACGCCCTTTTTGGCCAACCAAGCAACCTGGAAAGGCAAATCAGCGCTACAAAGAAGTCTCGCTTCCCATCGGTCAAAAGGGCCATGCTGAATAAAGTGTCAAAACCAGAAATGCAGGACAGGCCATGGAGAAACGGGAGCCTTGCTACGCTGATGGGCGGGATTTAAATTGCCAACAGCCACTCTGGAGAAGTGTACGGTGTGTCCTGAAACATCTAAAAAACTCAGCTTAGAGAGCATAGGGCACTTCCACTCATGGGCGTATAAATTGGGAAAACTAAAAATCAGCAAGACACAGGCACCCCAAAGTTTAGGGCTGCTCTGTTGACAAGAACCTCCACTTCGTTACACCTTAAATATCCCAGGAAAGAGAAAAATGGATAAAGAAGTTGTGGTCCATATGTATAATGGCATATCACTCAGCAATGAAATCAACATCATCAGGCTAGTAGCAGCATGATGAGAAGATTTAGGTACGACGATTCTAAGTGAAATAAGTCACACAGAAAAAGACACTTATCATAAGATATCACTTAGAGAGGGAATGTAAAAACCGCTACACTTGAACTGAATTACAAAACAGAACAGCGTCACACGTTTAGAAGACACACTATGGCTGCTTAACGGGAAAGGTGAGGTGGGGTGATGCATAAAACAAGGGTTTCAAATGAGCTCAGATACCATTCCATAAACCCAATATGTAATAGACAAGACCTACTCCTTGCTCAGTGAACTGGACTCAACACCCCCTGTTCACCGCCCAAGAATATATCTGACTAGTAAGACTCTTAAAACCAATGTATTGATATCCCTCTGTAAGTGAGTCAAGTGGGTGTAAACCGGCATAAACACAGCAGTGAAAAGCAGCTAAACCCCATTATAAAAATCAATTACTTTTAAAAATCCGTGAAACAAAGACAGTGAAAGAGAGAGAAATTCTTACAAAATTCGTTCAGGGGCTGTGATGCCACCTGGATTGACCATCTCTAGACCCACAGCTGATTGAGACATAAGGGTGGACACTCTTCGGGCTGAGAGGTTTGGTGAGGTTGGGTGAGCAAACGCAGACCCTTTAAAGTAATACTGCGTGGTACCCATCCCATGGGTCCAAAATCTCCAGGTTCAAGGGCATCTTCCTACATCGAAAACATGCATGAGAAACCCAGAAGACGGTACACCGTGTGATCGGGAAAGGTTTCTAAAACGCACCTCATTTCTCATCTCCTTGTGCTCGGGCTCGCCATTCCAGCCGCTTTACTAGCAATCTCCCTCCTTGGAGAATGAGCACCTTTAACCTCCTGTTCTGTACAGGTTGCAAATTTGTCCTGAGGATGAACGGGAAGAGGGGGAACCAATGAGAGACTAGGTCTAGGTGTGGGGACAGGCACAGGTCACTCTATTTTCCCATCAGGAAGAAGAATTAACCACAGGCTCAGCCTGCCGCCCGGAACCACAATAGGGCCTGAAGCAATCCTGCGCTTTTGCGGCCAGCTCCCAAGAAAGCGAGTTGAAAAATGGAGCTCAGGGGCACTGCAATTCACAAACCTGCAAAGTTAGAAATGATAACTCTCGTCCACAAAAATATTGAGGGAAGGCAACGAAGAGGATTTGAAAGCAAGGCAGAATTGCAGGAAACAGATTTCAGGAGGTAGAGTCGAATCGCCTTTAAAGCACAGGAAAGGCGGCAAAACCTCGACAATGATGCCCTTGGCCAAAAAGGGCGTATGCGTTTTTTCCTGAATATATTCAGGAAAAAACGCATACGCCCTTTTTGGCCAACCAAGCAACCTGGAAAGGCAAAACAGCGCTACAAAGAAGTCTCGCTTCCCATCGGTCAAAAGGGCCATGCTGAATAAAGTGTCAAAACCAGAAATGTAGGACAGGCCATGGAGAAACGGGAGCCTTGCTACGCTGATGGGCGGGATGTAAATTGCCAACAGCCACTCTGGAGAAGTGTACGGTGTGTCCTGAAACATCTAAAAAACTCAGCTTAGAGAGCATAGGGCACTTCCACTCATGGGCGTATAAATTGGGAAAACTAAAAATCAGCAAGACACAGGCACCCCAAAGTTTAGGGCTGCTCTGTTGACAAGAACCTCCACTTCGTTACACCTTAAATATCCCAGGAAAGAGAAAAATGGATAAGGAAGTTGTGGTCCTTATGTACAATGGCATATCACTCAGCCATGAAATTAACGTCATAAGGCTAGTAGCAGCATGATGAGAGGTTTTAGGTACGACGATTCTAAGTGAAATAAGTCACACAGAAAAAGACACTTATGATAAGATATCACTTAGAGAGGGAATGTAAAAACCGCTACACTTGAACTGAATTACAAAACAGAACAGCGTCACACGTTTAGAAGACACACTATGGCTGCTTAACGGGAAAGGTGAGGTGGTGTGATGCATGAAACAAGGGTTTCAAATTAGCTCAGATACCGTTCCATAAACCCAATATGTAATAGACAAGACCTACTCCTTGCTCAGTGAACTGGACTCAACACCCCCTGTTCAACGCCCAAGAATATATCTGACTAGTAAGAATCTTAAAACCAATGTATTGATATCCCTCTGTAAGTGAGTCAAGTGGGTGTAAACCGGCATAAACACAGCAGTGAAAAGCAGCTAAACCCCGTTATAAAAATCAATTACTTTTAAAAACCCGTGAAACTAAGACAGTGAAGAGAGAGAAATTCTTACAAAATTCGTTCAGGGGCTGTGATGCCACCTGGATTGACAATCTCTAGACCCACAGCTGATTGAGACATAAGGGTGGACACTCTTGGGGCTGAGAGGTTTGGTGAGGTTGGGTGAGCAAACGCAGACCCTTTAAAGTAATACTGCGTGGTACCCATCCCATGGGTCCAAAATCTCCAGGTTCAAGGGCATCTTCCTACATCGAAAACATGCATGAGAAACCCAGAAGATGGTACACCGTGTGATCGGGAAAGGTTTCTAAAACGCACCTCATTTCTCATCTCCTTGTGCTCGGGCTCGCCATTCCAGCCACTTTACTAGCAATCTCCCTCCTTGGAGAATGAGCACCTTTAACCTCCTGTTCTATACAGGTTGCAAATTTGTCCTGAGGATGAACGGGAAGAGGGGGAACCAATGAGAGACTAGGTCTAGGTGTGGGGACAGGCACAGGTCACTCTATTTTCCCATCAGGAAGAAGAATTAACCACAGGCTCAGCCTGCCGCCCGGAACCACAATAGGGCCTGAAGCAATCCTGCGCTTTTGCGGCCAGCTCCCAAGAAAGCGAGTTGAAAAATGGAGCTCAGGGGCACTGCAATTCACAAACCTGCAAAGTTAGAAATGATAACTCTCGTCCACAAAAATATTGAGGGAAGGCAACGAAGAGGATTTGAAAGCAAGGCAGAATTGCAGGAAACAGATTTCAGGAGGTAGAGTCGAATCGCCTTTAAAGCACAGGAAAGGCGGCAAAACCTCGACAATGATGCCCTTGGCCAAAAAGGGCGTATGCGTTTTTTCCTGAATATATTCAGGAAAAAACGCATACGCCCTTTTTGGCCAACCAAGCAACCTGGAAAGGCAAATCAGCGCTACAAAGAAGTCTCGCTTCCCATCGGTCAAAAGGGCCATGCTGAATAAAGTGTCAAAACCAGAAATGCAGGACAGGCCATGGAGAAACGGGAGCCTTGCTACGCTGATGGGCGGGATGTAAATTGCCAACAGCCACTCTGGAGAAGTGTACGGTGTGTCCTGAAACATCTAAAAAACTCAGCTTAGAGAGCATAGGGCACTTCCACTCATGGGCGTATAAATTGGGAAAACTAAAAATCAGCAAGACACAGGCACCCCAAAGTTTAGGGCTGCTCTGTTGACAAGAACCTCCACTTCGTTACACCTTAAATATCCCAGGAAAGAGAAAAATGGATAAAGAAGTTGTGGTCCATATGTATAATGGCATATCACTCAGCAATGAAATCAACATCATAAGGCTAGTAGCAGCATGATGAGAAGATTTAGGTACGACGATTCTAAGTGAAATAAGTCACACAGAAAAAGACACTTATCATAAGATATCACTTAGAGAGGGAATGTAAAAACCGCTACACTTGAACTGAATTACAAAACAGAACAGCGTCACACGTTTAGAAGACACACTATGGCTGCTTAACGGGAAAGGTGAGGTGGGGTGATGCATAAAACAAGGGTTTCAAATGAGCTCAGATACCGTTCCATAAACCCAATATGTAATAGACAAGACCTACTCCTTGCTCAGTGAACTGGACTCAACACCCCCTGTTCACCGCCCAAGAATATATCTGACTAGTAAGAATCTTAAAACCAATGTATTGATATCCCTCTGTAAGTGAGTCAAGTGGGTGTAAAGCGGCATAAACAGCAGTGAAAAGCAGCTAAACCCCATTATAAAAATCAATTACTTTTAAAAACCCGTGAAACAAAGACAGTGAAAGAGAGAGAAATTCTTACAAAATTCGTTCAGGGGCTGTGATGCCACCTGGATTGACCATCTCTAGACCCACAGCTGATTGAGACATAAGGGTGGACACTCTTGGGGCTGAGAGGTTTAGTGAGGTTGGGTGAGCAAACGCAGACCCTTTAAAGTAGTACTGCGTGGTATCCATCCCATGGGTCCAAAATCTCCAGGTTCAAGGGCATCTTCCTACATCGAAAACATGCATGAGAAACCCAGAAGATGGTACACCGTGTGATCGGGAAAGGTTTCTAAAACGCACCTCATTTCTCATCTCCTTGTGCTCGGGTTGGCCATTACAGCCGCTTTACTAGCAATCTCCCTCCTTTGAGAATCAGCACTTTTAACCTCCTGTTCCGTACAGGTTGCAATTTGTCCTGAGGATGAACGGGAAGAGGGGGAACCAATGAGAGACTAGGTCTAGGTGTGGGGACAGGCACAGGTCACTCTATTTTCCCATCAGGAAGAAGAATTAACCACAGGCTCAGCCTGCCGCCCGGAACCACAATAGGGCCTGAAGCAATCCTGCGCTTTTGCGGCCAGCTCCCAAGAAAGCGAGTTGAAAAATGGAGCTCAGGGGCACTGCAATTCACAAACCTGCAGAGTTAGAAATGATAACTCTCGTCCACAAATATATTGAGGGAAGGCAACGAAGAGGATTTGAAAGCAAGGCAGAATTGCAGGAAACAGATTTCAGGAGGTAGATTCGAATCGCCTTTAAAGCACAGGAAAAGCGGCAAAACCTCGACCATGATGCCCTTGGCCAAAAAGGGCGTATGCGTTTTTTCCTGAATATATTCAGGAAAAAACGCATACGCCCTTTTTGGCCAACCAAGCAACCTGGAAAGGCAAATCAGCGCTACAAAGAAGTCTCGCTTCCCATCGGTCAAAAGGGCCATGCTGAATAAAGTGTCAAAACCAGAAATGCAGGACAGGCCATGGAGAAACGGGAGCCTTGCTACGCTGATGGGCGGGATGTAAATTGCCAACAGCCACTCTGGAGAAGTGTACGGTGTGTCCTGAAACATCTAAAAAACTCAGATTAGAGAGCATAGGGCACTTCCACTCATGGGCGTATAAATTGGGAAAACTAAAAATCAGCAAGACACAGGCACCCCAAAGTTTAGGGCTGCTCTGTTGACAAGAACCTCCACTTCGTTACACCTTAAATATCCCAGGAAAGAGAAAAATGGATAAAGAAGTTGTGGTCCATATGTATAATGGCATATCACTCAGCAATGAAATCAACATCATAAGGCTAGTAGCAGCATGATGAGAAGATTTAGGTACGACGATTCTAAGTGAAATAAGTCACACAGAAAAAGACACTTATCATAAGATATCACTTAGAGAGGGAATGTAAAAACCGCTACACTTGAACTGAATTACAAAACAGAACAGCGTCACACGTTTAGAAGACACACTATGGCTGCTTAACGGGAAAGGTGAGGTGGGGTGATGCATAAAACAAGGGTTGCAAATTAGCTCAGATACTCTTCCATAAACCCAATATGTAACAGACAAGACCTACTCCTTGCTCAGTGAACTGGATTCAACACCCCCTGTTCACCGCCCAAGAATATATCTGACTAGTAAGACTCTTAAAACCAATGTATTGATATCTCTCTGTAAGTGAGTCAAGTGGGTGTAAAGCGGCATAAACACAGCAGTGAAAAGCAGCTAAACCCCATTATAAAAATCAATTACTTTTAAAAACCCGTGAAACAAAGACAGTGAAAGAGAGAGAAATTCATACAGAATTCGTTCAGGGGCTGGGATGCCACCTTTATTAACCATCTCTAGACCCACAGCTGATTGAGACATAAGGGTGGACACTCTTGGGGCTGAGAGGTTTGGTGAGGTTGGGTGAGCAAACGCAGACCCTTTAAAGTAATACTGCGTGGTACCCATCCCATGGGTCCAAAATCTCCAGGTTCAAGGGCATCTTCCTACATCGAAAACATGCATGAGAAACCCAGAAGATGGTACACCGTGTGATCGGGAAAGGTTTCTAAAACGCACCTCATTTCTCATCTGCTTGTGCTCGGGCTCGCCATTCCAGCCGCTTTACTAGCAATCTCCCTCCTTGGAGAATGAGCACCTTTAACCTCCTGTTCTGTACAGGTTGCAAATTTGTCCTGAGGATAAACGGGAAGAGGGGGAACCAATGAGAGACTAGGTCTAGGTGTGGGGACAGGCACAGGTCACTCTATTTTCCCATCAGGAAGAAGGATTAACCACAGGCTCAGCCTGCCGCCCGGAAGCAGAACAGGGCCTGAAGCAATCCTGTGCTTTTGCGGCCAGCTCCCAAAAAAGCGAGTTGAAAAATGGAGCTCAGGGGCACTGCAATTCACAAACCTGCAGAGTTATAAATGGTAACTCTCGTCCACAAATATATTGAGGGAAGGCAACGAAGAGGATTTGAAAGCATAGCAGAATTGCAGGAAACTGATTTCAGGAGGTAGAGTCGAATCGCGTTTAAAGCACAGGAAAAGCGGCAAAACCTCGACAATGATGCCCTTGGCCAAAAAGGGCGTATGCGTTTTTTCCTGAATATATTCAGGAAAAAACGCATACGCCCTTTTTGGCCAACCAAGCAACCTGGAAAGGCAAATCAGCGCTACAAAGAAGTCTCGCTTCCCATCGGTCAAAAGGGCCATGCTGAATAAAGTGTCAAAACCAGAAATGCAGGACAGGCCATGGAGAAACGGGAGCCTTGCTACGCTGATGGGCGGGATGTAAATTGCCAACAGCCACTCTGGAGAAGTGTACGGTGTGTCCTGAAACACCTAAAAAACTCAGCTTAGAGAGCATAGGGCACTTCCACTCATGGGCGTATAAATTGGGAAAACTAAAAATCAGCAAGACACAGGCACCCCAAAGTTTAGGGCTGCTCTGTTGACAAGAACCTCCACTTCATTACACCTTAAATATCCCAGGAAAGAGAAAAATGGATAAAGAAGTTGTGGTCCTTATGTACAATGGAATATCACTCAGGCATGAAATCAACGTCATAAGGCTGGTAGCAGCATGATGAGTGGATTTAGGTACGACGATTCTAAGTGAAATAAGTCACAGAGAAAGACACTTATCGTAAGATATCACTTATAGAGGGAATGTAAAATCCGCTACAGTTGAACTGAATTACAAAACAGAACAGCGTCACACGTTTAGAAAACACACTATGGCTGCTTAACGGGAAAGGTGAGGTGGGGTGATGCATAAAACAAGGGTATCAAATTAGCTCAGATACTGTTCCATAAACCCAATATGTAACAGACAAGACCTACTCCTTGCTCAGTGAACTGGACTCAACACCCCCTGTTCACCGCCCAAGAATATATCTGACTAGTAAGACTCTTAAAACCAATGTATTGTTATCTCTCTGTAAGTGAGTCAAGTGGGTGTAAAGCGGCATAAACACAGAAGTGAAAAGCAGCTAAACCCCATTATAAAAGTCAATTACTTTTAAAAACCCGTGAAACAAAGACAGTGAAACAGAGAGAAATTCATACAGAATTCGTTCAGGGGCTGGTATGCCACCTTTATTGACCATCTCTAGACCCACAGCTGATTGAGATATAAGGGTGGACACTCTTCGGGCTGAGAGGTTTGGTGAGGTTGGGTGAGCAAACGCAGACCCTTTAAAGTAATACTGCGTGGTACCCATCCCATGGGTCCAAAATCTCCAGGTTCAAGGGCATCTTCCTACATCGAAAACATGCATGAGAAACCCAGAAGACGGTACACCGTGTGATCGGGAAAGGTTTCTAAAACGCACCTCATTTCTCATCTCCTTGTGCTCGGGCTCGCCATTACAGCCACTTTACTAGCAATCTCCCTCCTTGGAGAATCAGCACCTTTAACCTCCTGTTCCGAACAGGTTGCAATTTGTCCTGAGGATGAACGGGAAGAGGGGGAACCAATGAGAGACTAGGTCTAGGTGTGGGGACAGGCACAGGTCACTCTATTTTCCCATCAGGAAGAAGGATTAACCACAGGCTCAGCCTGCCGCCCGGAAGCAGAAGAGGGCCTGAAGCAATCCTGTGCTTTTGCGGCCAGCTCCCAAAAAAGCGAGTTGAAAAATCGAGCTCAGGGGCACTGCAATTCACAAACCTGCAGAGTTAGAAATGATAACTCTCGTCCACAAATATATTGAGGGAAGGCAACGAAGAGGATTTGAAAGCATAGCAGAATTGCAGGAAACAGATTTCAGGAGGTAGAGTCGAATCGCCTTTAAAGCACAGGAAAGGCGGCAAAACCTCGACAATGATGCCCTTGGCCAAAAAGGGCGTATGCGTTTTTTCCTGAATATATTCAGGAAAAAACGCATACGCCCTTTTTGGCCAACCAAGCAACCTGGAAAGGCAAATCAGCGCTACAAAGAAGTCTCGCTTCCCATCGGTCAAAAGGGCCATGCTGAATAAAGTGTCAAAACCAGAAATGCAGGACAGGCCATGGAGAAACGGGAGCCTTGCTACGCTGATGGGCGGGATGTAAATTGCCAACAGCCACTCTGGAGAAGTGTACGGTGTGTCCTGAAACATCTAAAACACTCAGCTTAGAGAGCATAGGGCACTTCCACTCATGGGCGTATAAATTGGGAAAACTAAAAATCAGCAAGACACAGGCACCCCAAAGTTTAGGGCTGCTCTGTTGACAAGAACCTCCACTTCGTTACACCTTAAATATCCCAGGAAAGAGAAAAATGGATAAGGAAGTTGTGGTCCTTATGTACAATGGCATATCACTCAGCCATGAAATTAACGTCATAAGGCTAGTAGCAGCATGATGAGAGGATTTAGGTACGACGATTCTAAGTGAAATAAGTCACACAGAAAAAGACACTTATCATAAGATATCACTTATAGAGGGAATGTAAAAACCGCTACACTTGAACGGAATTACAAAACAGAACAGCGTCACACGTTTAGAAGACACACTATGGCTGCTTAACGGGAAAGGTGAGGTGGGGTGATGCATAAAACAAGGGTTTCAAATGAGCTCAGATACCGTTCCATAAACCCAATATGTAATAGACAAGACCTACTCCTTGCTCAGTGAACTGGACTCAACACCCCCTGTTCACCGCCCAAGAATATATCTGACTAGTAAGAATCTTAAAACCAATGTATTGATATCCCTCTGTAAGTGAGTCAAGTGGGTGTAAAGCGGCATAAACAGCAGTGAAAAGCAGCTAAACCCCATTATAAAAATCAATTACTTTTAAAAACCCGTGAAACAAAGACAGTGAAAGAGAGAGAAATTCTTACAAAATTCGTTCAGGGGCTGTGATGCCACCTGGATTGACCATCTCTAGACCCACAGCTGATTGAGACATAAGGGTGGACACTCTTGGGGCTGAGAGGTTTAGTGAGGTTGGGTGAGCAAACGCAGACCCTTTAAAGTAGTACTGCGTGGTATCCATCCCATGGGTCCAAAATCTCCAGGTTCAAGGGCATCTTCCTACATCGAAAACATGCATGAGAAACCCAGAAGATGGTACACCGTGTGATCGGGAAAGGTTTCTAAAACGCACCTCATTTCTCATCTCCTTGTGCTCGGGTTGGCCATTACAGCCGCTTTACTAGCAATCTCCCTCCTTTGAGAATCAGCACTTTTAACCTCCTGTTCCGTACAGGTTGCAATTTGTCCTGAGGATGAACGGGAAGAGGGGGAACCAATGAGAGACTAGGTCTAGGTGTGGGGACAGGCACAGGTCACTCTATTTTCCCATCAGGAAGAAGAATTAACCACAGGCTCAGCCTGCCGCCCGGAACCACAATAGGGCCTGAAGCAATCCTGCGCTTTTGCGGCCAGCTCCCAAGAAAGCGAGTTGAAAAATGGAGCTCAGGGGCACTGCAATTCACAAACCTGCAGAGTTAGAAATGATAACTCTCGTCCACAAATATATTGAGGGAAGGCAACGAAGAGGATTTGAAAGCAAGGCAGAATTGCAGGAAACAGATTTCAGGAGGTAGATTCGAATCGCCTTTAAAGCACAGGAAAAGCGGCAAAACCTCGACCATGATGCCCTTGGCCAAAAAGGGCGTATGCGTTTTTTCCTGAATATATTCAGGAAAAAACGCATACGCCCTTTTTGGCCAACCAAGCAACCTGGAAAGGCAAATCAGCGCTACAAAGAAGTCTCGCTTCCCATCGGTCAAAAGGGCCATGCTGAATAAAGTGTCAAAACCAGAAATGCAGGACAGGCCATGGAGAAACGGGAGCCTTGCTACGCTGATGGGCGGGATGTAAATTGCCAACAGCCACTCTGGAGAAGTGTACGGTGTGTCCTGAAACATCTAAAAAACTCAGATTAGAGAGCATAGGGCACTTCCACTCATGGGCGTATAAATTGGGAAAACTAAAAATCAGCAAGACACAGGCACCCCAAAGTTTAGGGCTGCTCTGTTGACAAGAACCTCCACTTCGTTACACCTTAAATATCCCAGGAAAGAGAAAAATGGATAAAGAAGTTGTGGTCCATATGTATAATGGCATATCACTCAGCAATGAAATCAACATCATAAGGCTAGTAGCAGCATGATGAGAAGATTTAGGTACGACGATTCTAAGTGAAATAAGTCACACAGAAAAAGACACTTATCATAAGATATCACTTAGAGAGGGAATGTAAAAACCGCTACACTTGAACTGAATTACAAAACAGAACAGCGTCACACGTTTAGAAGACACACTATGGCTGCTTAACGGGAAAGGTGAGGTGGGGTGATGCATAAAACAAGGGTTGCAAATTAGCTCAGATACTCTTCCATAAACCCAATATGTAACAGACAAGACCTACTCCTTGCTCAGTGAACTGGATTCAACACCCCCTGTTCACCGCCCAAGAATATATCTGACTAGTAAGACTCTTAAAACCAATGTATTGATATCTCTCTGTAAGTGAGTCAAGTGGGTGTAAAGCGGCATAAACACAGCAGTGAAAAGCAGCTAAACCCCATTATAAAAATCAATTACTTTTAAAAACCCGTGAAACAAAGACAGTGAAAGAGAGAGAAATTCATACAGAATTCGTTCAGGGGCTGGGATGCCACCTTTATTAACCATCTCTAGACCCACAGCTGATTGAGACATAAGGGTGGACACTCTTGGGGCTGAGAGGTTTGGTGAGGTTGGGTGAGCAAACGCAGACCCTTTAAAGTAATACTGCGTGGTACCCATCCCATGGGTCCAAAATCTCCAGGTTCAAGGGCATCTTCCTACATCGAAAACATGCATGAGAAACCCAGAAGATGGTACACCGTGTGATCGGGAAAGGTTTCTAAAACGCACCTCATTTCTCATCTGCTTGTGCTCGGGCTCGCCATTCCAGCCGCTTTACTAGCAATCTCCCTCCTTGGAGAATGAGCACCTTTAACCTCCTGTTCTGTACAGGTTGCAAATTTGTCCTGAGGATAAACGGGAAGAGGGGGAACCAATGAGAGACTAGGTCTAGGTGTGGGGACAGGCACAGGTCACTCTATTTTCCCATCAGGAAGAAGGATTAACCACAGGCTCAGCCTGCCGCCCGGAAGCAGAACAGGGCCTGAAGCAATCCTGTGCTTTTGCGGCCAGCTCCCAAAAAAGCGAGTTGAAAAATGGAGCTCAGGGGCACTGCAATTCACAAACCTGCAGAGTTATAAATGGTAACTCTCGTCCACAAATATATTGAGGGAAGGCAACGAAGAGGATTTGAAAGCATAGCAGAATTGCAGGAAACTGATTTCAGGAGGTAGAGTCGAATCGCGTTTAAAGCACAGGAAAAGCGGCAAAACCTCGACAATGATGCCCTTGGCCAAAAAGGGCGTATGCGTTTTTTCCTGAATATATTCAGGAAAAAACGCATACGCCCTTTTTGGCCAACCAAGCAACCTGGAAAGGCAAATCAGCGCTACAAAGAAGTCTCGCTTCCCATCGGTCAAAAGGGCCATGCTGAATAAAGTGTCAAAACCAGAAATGCAGGACAGGCCATGGAGAAACGGGAGCCTTGCTACGCTGATGGGCGGGATGTAAATTGCCAACAGCCACTCTGGAGAAGTGTACGGTGTGTCCTGAAACACCTAAAAAACTCAGCTTAGAGAGCATAGGGCACTTCCACTCATGGGCGTATAAATTGGGAAAACTAAAAATCAGCAAGACACAGGCACCCCAAAGTTTAGGGCTGCTCTGTTGACAAGAACCTCCACTTCATTACACCTTAAATATCCCAGGAAAGAGAAAAATGGATAAAGAAGTTGTGGTCCTTATGTACAATGGAATATCACTCAGGCATGAAATCAACGTCATAAGGCTGGTAGCAGCATGATGAGTGGATTTAGGTACGACGATTCTAAGTGAAATAAGTCACAGAGAAAGACACTTATCGTAAGATATCACTTATAGAGGGAATGTAAAATCCGCTACAGTTGAACTGAATTACAAAACAGAACAGCGTCACACGTTTAGAAAACACACTATGGCTGCTTAACGGGAAAGGTGAGGTGGGGTGATGCATAAAACAAGGGTATCAAATTAGCTCAGATACTGTTCCATAAACCCAATATGTAACAGACAAGACCTACTCCTTGCTCAGTGAACTGGACTCAACACCCCCTGTTCACCGCCCAAGAATATATCTGACTAGTAAGACTCTTAAAACCAATGTATTGTTATCTCTCTGTAAGTGAGTCAAGTGGGTGTAAAGCGGCATAAACACAGAAGTGAAAAGCAGCTAAACCCCATTATAAAAGTCAATTACTTTTAAAAACCCGTGAAACAAAGACAGTGAAACAGAGAGAAATTCATACAGAATTCGTTCAGGGGCTGGTATGCCACCTTTATTGACCATCTCTAGACCCACAGCTGATTGAGATATAAGGGTGGACACTCTTCGGGCTGAGAGGTTTGGTGAGGTTGGGTGAGCAAACGCAGACCCTTTAAAGTAATACTGCGTGGTACCCATCCCATGGGTCCAAAATCTCCAGGTTCAAGGGCATCTTCCTACATCGAAAACATGCATGAGAAACCCAGAAGACGGTACACCGTGTGATCGGGAAAGGTTTCTAAAACGCACCTCATTTCTCATCTCCTTGTGCTCGGGCTCGCCATTACAGCCACTTTACTAGCAATCTCCCTCCTTGGAGAATCAGCACCTTTAACCTCCTGTTCCGAACAGGTTGCAATTTGTCCTGAGGATGAACGGGAAGAGGGGGAACCAATGAGAGACTAGGTCTAGGTGTGGGGACAGGCACAGGTCACTCTATTTTCCCATCAGGAAGAAGGATTAACCACAGGCTCAGCCTGCCGCCCGGAAGCAGAAGAGGGCCTGAAGCAATCCTGTGCTTTTGCGGCCAGCTCCCAAAAAAGCGAGTTGAAAAATCGAGCTCAGGGGCACTGCAATTCACAAACCTGCAGAGTTAGAAATGATAACTCTCGTCCACAAATATATTGAGGGAAGGCAACGAAGAGGATTTGAAAGCATAGCAGAATTGCAGGAAACAGATTTCAGGAGGTAGAGTCGAATCGCCTTTAAAGCACAGGAAAGGCGGCAAAACCTCGACAATGATGCCCTTGGCCAAAAAGGGCGTATGCGTTTTTTCCTGAATATATTCAGGAAAAAACGCATACGCCCTTTTTGGCCAACCAAGCAACCTGGAAAGGCAAATCAGCGCTACAAAGAAGTCTCGCTTCCCATCGGTCAAAAGGGCCATGCTGAATAAAGTGTCAAAACCAGAAATGCAGGACAGGCCATGGAGAAACGGGAGCCTTGCTACGCTGATGGGCGGGATGTAAATTGCCAACAGCCACTCTGGAGAAGTGTACGGTGTGTCCTGAAACATCTAAAACACTCAGCTTAGAGAGCATAGGGCACTTCCACTCATGGGCGTATAAATTGGGAAAACTAAAAATCAGCAAGACACAGGCACCCCAAAGTTTAGGGCTGCTCTGTTGACAAGAACCTCCACTTCGTTACACCTTAAATATCCCAGGAAAGAGAAAAATGGATAAGGAAGTTGTGGTCCTTATGTACAATGGCATATCACTCAGCCATGAAATTAACGTCATAAGGCTAGTAGCAGCATGATGAGAGGATTTAGGTACGACGATTCTAAGTGAAATAAGTCACACAGAAAAAGACACTTATCATAAGATATCACTTATAGAGGGAATGTAAAAACCGCTACACTTGAACGGAATTACAAAACAGAACAGCGTCACACGTTTAGAAGACACACTATGGCTGCTTAACGGGAAAGGTGAGGTGGGGTGATGCATAAAACAAGGGTTTCAAATGAGCTCAGATACCGTTCCATAAACCCAATATGTAATAGACAAGACCTACTCCTTGCTCAGTGAACTGGATTCAACACCCCCTGTTCACCGCCCAAGAATATATCTGACTAGTAAGAATCTTAAAACCAATGTATTGATATCCCTCTGTAACTGAGTCAAGTGGGTGTAAACTGGCATAAACACAGCAGTGAAAAGCAGCTAAACCCCATTATAAAAATCAATTACTTTTAAAAACCCGTGAAACAAAGACAGTGAAATAGAGAGAAATTCTTACAAAATTCGTTCAGGGGCTGTGATGCCACCTGGATTGACCATCTCTAGACCCACAGCTGATTGAGTGATAAGGGTGGACACTCTTGGGGCTGAGAGGTTTGGTGAGGTTTGGTTAGCAAACGCAGACCCTTTAAAGTAGTACTGCGTGGTATCCATCCCATGGGTCCAAAATCTCCAGGTTCAAGGGCATCTTCCTACATTGAAAACATGCATGAGAAACCCAGAAGATGGTACACCGTGTGATCGGGAAAGGTTTCTAAAACGCACCTCATTTCTCATCTCCTTGTGCTCGGGTTGGCCATTACAGCCGCTTTACTAGCAATCTCCCTCCTTTGAGAATCAGCACTTTTAACCTCCTGTTCCGTACAGGTTGCAATTTGTCCTGAGGATGAACGGGAAGAGGGGGAACCAATGAGAGACTAGGTCTAGGTGTGGGGACAGGCACAGGTCACTCTATTTTCCCATCAGGAAGAAGAATTAACCACAGGCTCAGCCTGCCGCCCGGAACCACAATAGGGCCTGAAGCAATCCTGCGCTTTTGCGGCCAGCTCCCAAGAAAGCGAGTTGAAAAATGGAGCTCAGGGGCACTGCAATTCACAAACCTGCAGAGTTAGAAATGATAACTCTCGTCCACAAATATATTGAGGGAAGGCAACGAAGAGGATTTGAAAGCAAGGCAGAATTGCAGGAAACAGATTTCAGGAGGTAGATTCAAATCGCCTTTAAAGCACAGGAAAAGCGGCAAAACCTCGACCATGATGCCCTTGGCCAAAAAGGGCGTATGCGTTTTTTCCTGAATATATTCAGGAAAAAACGCATACGCCCTTTTTGGCCAACCAAGCAACCTGGAAAGGCAAATCAGCGCTACAAAGAAGTCTCGCTTCCCATCGGTCAAAAGGGCCATGCTGAATAAAGTGTCAAAACCAGAAATGCAGGACAGGCCATGGAGAAACGGGAGCCTTGCTACGCTGATGGGCGGGATTTAAATTGCCAACAGCCACTCTGGAGAAGTGTACGGTGTGTCCTGAAACATCTAAAAAACTCAGATTAGAGAGCATAGGGCACTTCCACTCATGGGCGTATAAATTGGGAAAACTAAAAATCAGCAAGACACAGGCACCCCAAAGTTTAGGGCTGCTCTGTTGACAAGAACCTCCACTTCGTTACACCTTAAATATCCCAGGAAAGAGAAAAATGGATAAAGAAGTTGTGGTCCATATGTATAATGGCATATCACTCAGCAATGAAATCAACATCATCAGGCTAGTAGCAGCATGATGAGAAGATTTAGGTACGACGATTCTAAGTGAAATAAGTCACACAGAAAAAGGCACTTATCATAAGATATCACTTAGAGAGGGAATGTAAAAACCGCTACACTTGAACTGAATTACAAAACAGAACAGCGTCACACGTTTAGAAGACACACTATGGCTGCTTAACGGGAAAGGTGAGGTGGTGTGATGCATAAAACAAGGGTTTCAAATTAGCTCAGATACCATTCCATAAACCCAATATGTAATAGACAAGACCTACTCCTTGCTCAGTGAACTGGACTCAACACCCCCTGTTCAACGCCCAAGAATATATCTGACTAGTAAGAATCTTAAAACCAATGTATTGATATCCCTCTGTAAGTGAGTCAAGTGGGTGTAAACCGGCATAAACACAGCAGTGAAAAGCAGCTAAACCCCGTTATAAAAATCAATTACTTTTAAAAACCCGTGAAACTAAGACAGTGAAGAGAGAGAAATTCTTACAAAATTCGTTCAGGGGCTGTGATGCCACCTGGATTGACAATCTCTAGACCCACAGCTGATTGAGACATAAGGGTGGACACTCTTGGGGCTGAGAGGTTTGGTGAGGTTGGGTGAGCAAACGCAGACCCTTTAAAGTAATACTGCGTGGTACCCATCCCATGGGTCCAAAATCTCCAGGTTCAAGGGCATCTTCCTACATCGAAAACATGCATGAGAAACCCAGAAGATGGTACACCGTGTGATCGGGAAAGGTTTCTAAAACGCACCTCATTTCTCATCTCCTTGTGCTCGGGCTCGCCATTCCAGCCACTTTACTAGCAATCTCCCTCCTTGGAGAATGAGCACCTTTAACCTCCTGTTCTGTACAGGTTGCAAATTTGTCCTGAGGATGAACGGGAAGAGGGGGAACCAATGAGAGACTAGGTCTAGGTGTGGGGACAGGCACAGGTCACTCTATTTTCCCATCAGGAAGAAGAATTAACCACAGGCTCAGCCTGCCCCCCGGAACCACAATAGGGCCTGAAGCAATCCTGCGCTTTTGCGGCCAGCTCCCAAGAAAGCGAGTTGAAAAATGGAGCTCAGGGGCACTGCAATTCACAAACCTGCAGAGTTAGAAATGATAACTCTCGTCCACAAATATATTGAGGGAAGGCAACAAAGAGGAATTGAAAGCAAGGCAGAATTGCAGGAAACAGATTTCAGGAGGTAGATTCGAATCGCCTTTAAAGCACAGGAAAAGCGGCAAAACCTCGACCATGATGCCCTTGGCCAAAAAGGGCGTATGCGTTTTTTCCTGAATATATTCAGGAAAAAACGCATACGCCCTTTTTGGCCAACCAAGCAACCTGGAAAGGCAAATCAGCGCTACAAAGCAGTCTCGCTTCCCATCGGTCAAAAGGGCCATGCTGAATAAAGTGTCAAAACCAGAAATGCAGGACAGGCCATGGAGAAACGGGAGCCTTGCTACGCTGATGGGCGGGATGTAAATTGCCAACAGCCACTCTGGAGAAGTGTACGGTGTGTCCTGAAACATCTAAAACACTCAGCTTAGAGAGCATAGGGCACTTCCACTCATGGGCGTATAAATTGGGAAAACTAAAAATCAGCAAGACACAGGCACCCCAAAGTTTAGGGCTGCTCTGTTGACAAGAACCTCCACTTCGTTACACCTTAAATATCCCAGGAAAGAGAAAAATGGATAAGGAAGTTGTGGTCCTTATGTACAATGGCATATCACTCAGCCATGAAATTAACGTCATAAGGCTAGTAGCAGCATGATGAGAGGTTTTAGGTACGATGATTCTAAGTGAAATAAGTCACACAGAAAAAGACACTTATCATAAGATATCACTTAGAGAGGGAATGTAAAAACCGCTACACTTGAACTGAATTACAAAACAGAACAGCGTCACACGTTTAGAAGACACACTATGGCTGCTTAACGGGAAAGGTGAGGTGGTGTGATGCATAAAACAAGGGTTTCAAATTAGCTCAGATACCGTTCCATAAACCCAATATGTAATAGACAAGACCTACTCCTTGCTCAGTGAACTGGACTCAACACCCCCTGTTCAACGCCCAAGAATATATCTGACTAGTAAGAATCTTAAAACCAATGTATTGATATCCCTCTGTAAGTGAGTCAAGTGGGTGTAAACCGGCATAAACACAGCAGTGAAAAGCAGCTAAACCCCGTTATAAAAATCAATTACTTTTAAAAACCCGTGAAACTAAGACAGTGAAGAGAGAGAAATTCTTACAAAATTCGTTCAGGGGCTGTGATGCCACCTGGATTGACAATCTCTAGACCCACAGCTGATTGAGACATAAGGGTGGACACTCTTGGGGCTGAGAGGTTTGGTGAGGTTGGGTGAGCAAACGCAGACCCTTTAAAGTAATACTGCGTGGTACCCATCCCATGGGTCCAAAATCTCCAGGTTCAAGGGCATCTTCCTACATCGAAAACATGCATGAGAAACCCAGAAGATGGTACACCGTGTGATCGGGAAAGGTTTCTAAAACGCACCTCATTTCTCATCTCCTTGTGCTCGGGCTCGCCATTCCAGCCGCTTTACTAGCAATCTCCCTCCTTGGAGAATGAGCACCTTTAACCTCCTGTTCTGTACAGGTTGCAAATTTGTCCTGAGGATGAACGGGAAGAGGGGGAACCAATGAGAGACTAGGTCTAGGTGTGGGGACAGGCACAGGTCACTCTATTTTCCCATCAGGAAGAAGAATTAACCACAGGCTCAGCCTGCCGCCCGGAACCACAATAGGGCCTGAAGCAATCCTGCGCTTTTGCGGCCAGCTCCCAAGAAAGCGAGTTGAAAAATGGAGCTCAGGGGCACTGCAATTCACAAACCTGCAGAGTTAGAAATGATAACTCTCGTCCACAAATATATTGAGGGAAGGCAACAAAGAGGATTTGAAAGCAAGGCAGAATTGCAGGAAACAGATTTCAGGAGGTAGATTCGAATCGCCTTTAAAGCACAGGAAAAGCGGCAAAACCTCGACCATGATGCCCTTGGCCAAAAAGGGCGTATGCGTTTTTTCCTGAATATATTCAGGAAAAAACGCATACGCCCTTTTTGGCCAACCAAGCAACCTGGAAAGGCAAATCAGCGCTACAAAGCAGTCTCGCTTCCCATCGGTCAAAAGGGCCATGCTGAATAAAGTGTCAAAACCAGAAATGCAGGACAGGCCATGGAGAAACGGGAGCCTTGCTACGCTGATGGGCGGGATTTAAATTGCCAACAGCCACTCTGGAGAGGTGTACGGTGTGTCCTGAAACATCTAAAACACTCAGCTTAGAGAGCATAGGGCACTTCCACTCATGGGCGTATAAATTGGGAAAACTAAAAATCAGCAAGACACAGGCACCCCAAAGTTTAGGGCTGCTCTGATGACAAGAACCTCCACTTCATTACACCTTAAATATCCCAGGAAAGAGAAAAATGGATAAAGAAGTTGTGGTCCTTATGTACAATGGAATATCACTCAGGCATGAAATCAACATCATAAGGCTAGTAGCAGCATGATGAGAAGATTTAGGTACGACGATTCTAAGTGAAATAAGTCACACAGAAAAAGGCACTTATCATAAGATATCACTTATAGAGGGAATGTAAAAACCGCTACACTTGAACTGAATTACAAAACAGAACAGCGTCACACGTTTAGAAAACACACTATGGCTGCTTAACGGGAAAGGTGAGGTGGGGTGATGCATAACACAAGGGTTTCAAATGAGCTCAGATACTGTTCCATAAACCCAATATGTAATAGACAAGACCTACTCCTTGCTCAGTGAACTGGACTCAACACCCCCTGTTCACCGCCCAAGAATATATCTGACTAGTAAGAATCTTAAAACCAATGTATTGATATCCCTCTGTAAGTGAGTCAAGTGGGTGTAAACCGGCATAAACACAGCAGTGAAAAGCAGCTAAACCCCGTTATAAAAATCAATTACTTTTAAAAACCCGTGAAACTAAGACAGTGAAGAGAGAGAAATTCTTACAAAATTCGTTCAGGGGCTGTGATGCCACCTGGATTGACCATCTCTAGACCCACAGCTGATTGAGACATAAGGGTGGACACTCTTGGGGCTGAGAGGTTTGGTGAGGTTGGGTGAGCAAACACAGACCCTTTAAAGTAATACTGCGTGGTATCCATCCCATGGGTCCAAAATCTCCAGGTTCAAGGGCATCTTCCTACATCGAAAACATGCATGAGAAACCCAGAAGATGGTACACCGTGTGATCGGGAAAGGTTTCTAAAACGCACCTCATTTCTCATCTCCTTGTGCTCGGGTTGGCCATTACAGCCGCTTTACTAGCAATCTCTCTCCTTTGAGAATCAGCACCTTTAACCTCCTGTTCCGTACAGGTTGCAATTTGTCCTGAGGATGAACGGGAAGAGGGGTAACCAATGAGAGACTAGGTCTAGGTGTGGGGACAGGCACAGGTCACTCTATTTTCCCATCAGGAAGAAGGATTAACCACAGGCTCAGCCTGCCGCCCGGAAGCAGAACAGGGCCTGAAGCAATCCTGTGCTTTTGCGGCCAGCTCCCAAAAAAGCGAGTTGAAAAATGGAGCTCAGGGGCACTGCAATTCACAAACCTGCAGAGTTATAAATGGTAACTCTCGTCCACAAATATATTGAGGGAAGGCAACGAAGAGGATTTGAAAGCATAGCAGAATTGCAGGAAACTGATTTCAGGAGGTAGAGTCGAATCGCCTTTAAAGCACAGGAAAAGCGGCAAAACCTCGACAATGATGCCCTTGGCCAAAAAGGGCGTATGCGTTTTTTCCTGAATATATTCAGGAAAAAACGCATACGCCCTTTTTGGCCAACCAAGCAACCTGGAAAGGCAAATCAGCGCTACAAAGCAGTCTCGCTTCCCATCGGTCAAAAGGGCCATGCTGAATAAAGTGTCAAAACCAGAAATGCAGGACAGGCCATGGAGAAACGGGAGCCTTGCTACGCTGATGGGCGGGATGTAAATTGCCAACAGCCACTCTGGAGAAGTGTACGGTGTGTCCTGAAACACCTAAAAAACTCAGCTTAGAGAGCATAGGGCACTTCCACTCATGGGCGTATAAATTGGGAAAACTAAAAATCAGCAAGACACAGGCACCCCAAAGTTTAGGGCTGCTCTGTTGACAAGAACCTCCACTTCATTACACCTTAAATATCCCAGGAAAGAGAAAAATGGATAAAGAAGTTGTGGTCCTTATGTACAATGGAATATCACTCAGGCATGAAATCAACGTCATAAGGCTGGTAGCAGCATGATGAGTGGATTTAGGTACGACGATTCTAAGTGAAATAAGTCACAGAGAAAGACACTTATCGTAAGATATCACTTATAGAGGGAATGTAAAATCCGCTACACTTGAACTGAATTACAAAACAGAACAGCGTCACACGTTTAGAAAACACACTATGGCTGCTTAACGGGAAAGGTGAGGTGGGGTGATGCATAAAACAAGGGTATCAAATTAGCTCAGATACTGTTCCATAAACCCAATATGTAACAGACAAGACCTACTCCTTGCTCAGTGAACTGGACTCAACACCCCCTGTTCACCGCCCAAGAATATATCTGACTAGTAAGACTCTTAAAACCAATGTATTGATATCTCTCTGTAAGTGAGTCAAGTGGGTGTAAATCGGCATAAACACAGCAGTGAAAAGCAGCTAAACCCCATTATAAAAGTCAATTACTTTTAAAAACCCGTGAAACAAAGACAGTGAAACAGAGAGAAATTCATACAGAATTCGTTCAGGGGCTGGGATGCCACCTTTATTGACCATCTCTAGACCCACAGCTGATTGAGACATAAGGGTGGACACTCTTCGGGCTGAGAGGTTTGGTGAGGTTGGGTGAGCAAACGCAGACCCTTTAAAGTAATACTGCGTGGTACCCATCCCATGGGTCCAAAATCTCCAGGTTCAAGGGCATCTTCCTACATCGAAAACATGCATGAGAAACCCAGAAGACGGTACACCGTGTGATCGGGAAAGGTTTCTAAAACGCACCTCATTTCTCATCTCCTTGTGCTCGGGCTCGCCATTCCAGCCGCTTTACTAGCAATCTCCCTCCTTGGAGAATGAGCACCTTTAACCTCCTGTTCTGTACAGGTTGCAAATTTGTCCTGAGGATGAACGGGAAGAGGGGGAACCAATGAGAGACTAGGTCTAGGTGTGGGGACAGGCACAGGTCACTCTATTTTCCCATCAGGAAGAAGAATTAACCACAGGCTCAGCCTGCCGCCCGGAACCACAATAGGGCCTGAAGCAATCCTGCGCTTTTGCGGCCAGCTCCCAAGAAAGCGAGTTGAAAAATGGAGCTCAGGGGCACTGCAATTCACAAACCTGCAGAGTTAGAAATGATAACTCTCGTCCACAAATATATTGAGGGAAGGCAACAAAGAGGATTTGAAAGCAAGGCAGAATTGCAGGAAACAGATTTCAGGAGGTAGATTCGAATCGCCTTTAAAGCACAGGAAAAGCGGCAAAACCTCGACCATGATGCCCTTGGCCAAAAAGGGCGTATGCGTTTTTTCCTGAATATATTCAGGAAAAAACGCATACGCCCTTTTTGGCCAACCAAGCAACCTGGAAAGGCAAATCAGCGCTACAAAGAAGTCTCGCTTCCCATCGGTCAAAAGGGCCATGCGGAATAAAGTGTCAAAACCAGAAATGCAGGACAGGCCATGGAGAAACGGGAGCCTTGCTACGCTGATGGGCGGGATGTAAATTGCCAACAGCCACTCTGGAGAAGTGTACGGTGTGTCCTGAAACATCTAAAACACTCAGCTTAGAGAGCATAGGGCACTTCCACTCATGGGCGTATAAATTGGGAAAACTAAAAATCAGCAAGACACAGGCACCCCAAAGTTTAGGGCTGCTCTGATGACAAGAACCTCCACTTCATTACACCTTAAATATCCCAGGAAAGAGAAAAATGGATAAAGAAGTTGTGGTCCTTATGTACAATGGAATATCACTCAGGCATGTAATCAACATCATAAGGCTAGTAGCAGCATGATGAGAAGATTTAGGTACGACGATTCTAAGTGAAATAAGTCACACAGAAAAAGACACTTATCATAAGATATCACTTAGAGAGGGAATGTAAAAACCGCTACACTTGAACTGAATTACAAAACAGAACAGCGTCACACGTTTAGAAAACACACTATGGCTGCTTAACGGGAAAGGTGAGGTGGGGTGATGCATAACACAAGGGTTTCAAATTAGCTCAGATACTGTTCCATAAACCCAATATGTAATAGACAAGACCTACTCCTTGCTCAGTGAACTGGACTCAACACCCCCTGTTCACCGCCCAAGAATATATCTGACTAGTAAGAATCTTAAAACCAATGTATTGATATCCCTCTGTAAGTGAGTCAAGTGGGTGTAAACCGGCATAAACACAGCAGTGAAAAGCAGCTAAACCCCGTTATAAAAATCAATTACTTTTAAAAACCCGTGAAACTAAGACAGTGAAGAGAGAGAAATTCTTACAAAATTCGTTCAGGGGCTGTGATGCCACCTGGATTGACCATCTCTAGACCCACAGCTGATTGAGACATAAGGGTGGACACTCTTGGGGCTGAGAGGTTTGGTGAGGTTGGGTGAGCAAACACAGACCCTTTAAAGTAATACTGCGTGGTATCCATCCCATGGGTCCAAAATCTCCAGGTTCAAGGGCATCTTCCTACATCGAAAACATGCATGAGAAACCCAGAAGATGGTACACCGTGTGATCGGGAAAGGTTTCTAAAACGCACCTCATTTCTCATCTCCTTGTGCTCGGGTTGGCCATTACAGCCGCTTTACTAGCAATCTCTCTCCTTTGAGAATCAGCACCTTTAACCTCCTGTTCCGTACAGGTTGCAATTTGTCCTGAGGATGAACGGGAAGAGGGGGAACCAATGAGAGACTAGCTCTAGGTGTTGGGACAGCCACATGTCACTCTATTTTCCCATCAGGAAGAAGGATTAACCACAGGCTCAGCCTGCCGCCCGGAAGCAGAACAGGGCCTGAAGCAATCCTGTGCTTTTGCGGCCAGCTCCCAAGAAAGCGAGTTGAAAAATGGAGCTCAGGGGCACTGCAATTCACAAACCTGCAGAGTTATAAATGGTAACTCTCGTCCACAAATATATTGAGGGAAGGCAACGAAGAGGATTTGAAAGCATACCAGAATTGCAGGAAACTGATTTCAGGAGGTAGAGTCGAATCGCCTTTAAAGCACAGGAAAAGCGGCAAATCCTCGACCATGATGCCCTTGGCCAAAAAGGGCGTATGCGTTTTTTCCTGAATATATTCAGGAAAAAACGCATACGCCCTTTTTGGCCAACCAAGCAACCTGGAAAGGCAAATCAGCGCTACAAAGAAGTCTCGCTTCCCATCGGTCAAAAGGGCCATGCTGAATAAAGTGTCAAAACCAGAAATGCAGGACAGGCCATGGAGAAACGGGAGCCTTGCTACGCTGATGGGCGGGATGTAAATTGCCAACAGCCACTCTGGAGAAGTGTACGGTGTGTCCTGAAACACCTAAAAAACTCAGCTTAGAGAGCATAGGGCACTTCCACTCATGGGCGTATAAATTGGGAAAACTAAAAATCAGCAAGACACAGGCACCCCAAAGTTTAGGGCTGCTCTGTTGACAAGAACCTCCACTTCATTACACCTTAAATATCCCAGGAAAGAGAAAAATGGATAAAGAAGTTGTGGTCCTTATGTACAATGGAATATCACTCAGGCATGAAATCAACGTCATAAGGCTGGTAGCAGCATGATGAGTGGATTTAGGTACGACGATTCTAAGTGAAATAAGTCACAGAGAAAGACACTTATCGTAAGATATCACTTATAGAGGGAATGTAAAATCCGCTACACTTGAACTGAATTACAAAACAGAACAGCGTCACACGTTTAGAAAACACACTATGGCTGCTTAACGGGAAAGGTGAGGTGGGGTGATGCATAAAACAAGGGTATCAAATTAGCTCAGATACTGTTCCATAAACCCAATATGTAACAGACAAGACCTACTCCTTGCTCAGTGAACTGGACTCAACACCCCCTGTTCACCGCCCAAGAATATATCTGACTAGTAAGACTCTTAAAACCAATGTATTGATATCTCTCTGTAAGTGAGTCAAGTGGGTGTAAATCGGCATAAACACAGCAGTGAAAAGCAGCTAAACCCCATTATAAAAGTCAATTACTTTTAAAAACCCGTGAAACAAAGACAGTGAAAGAGAGAGAAATTCATACAGAATTCGTTCAGGGGCTGGGATGCCACCTTTATTGACCATCTCTAGACCCACAGCTGATTGAGACATAAGGGTGGACACTCTTCGGGCTGAGAGGTTTGGTGAGGTTGGGTGAGCAAACGCAGACCCTTTAAAGTAATACTGCGTGGTACCCATCCCATGGGTCCAAAATCTCCAGGTTCAAGGGCATCTTCCTACATCGAAAACATGCATGAGAAACCCAGAAGACGGTACACCGTGTGATCGGGAAAGGTTTCTAAAACGCACCTCATTTCTCATCTCCTTGTGCTCGGGCTCGCCATTACAGCCACTTTACTAGCAATCTCCCTCCTTGGAGAATCAGCACCTTTAACCTCCTGTTCCGAACAGGTTGCAATTTGTCCTGAGGATGAACGGGAAGAGGGGGAACCAATGAGAGACTAGGTCTAGGTGTGGGGACAGGCACAGGTCACTCTATTTTCCCATCAGGAAGAAGAATTAACCACAGGCTCAGCCTGCCGCCCGGAACCACAATAGGGCCTGAAGCAATCCTGCGCTTTTGCGGCCAGCTCCCAAGAAAGCGAGTTGAAATATGGAGCTCAGGGGCACTGCAATTCACAAACCTGCAGAGTTAGAAATGATAACTCTCGTCCACAAATATATTGAGGGAAGGCAACGAAGAGGATTTGAAAGCAAGGCAGAATTGCAGGAAACAGATTTCAGGAGGTAGATTCGAATCGCCTTTAAAGCACAGGAAAAGCGGCAAAACCTCGACCATGATGCCCTTGGCCAAAAAGGGCGTATGCGTTTTTTCCTGAATATATTCAGGAAAAAACGCATACGCCCTTTTTGGCCAACCAAGCAACCTGGAAAGGCAAATCAGCGCTACAAAGAAGTCTCGCTTCCCATCGGTCAAAAGGGCCATGCTGAATAAAGTGTCAAAACCAGAAATGCAGGACAGGCCATGGAGAAACGGGAGCCTTGCTACGCTGATGGGCGGGATGTAAATTGCCAACAGCCACTCTGGAGAAGTGTACGGTGTGTCCTGAAACATCTAAAAAACTCAGCTTAGAGAGCATAGGGCACTTCCACTCATGGGCGTATAAATTGGGAAAACTAAAAATCAGCAAGACACAGGCACCCCAAAGTTTAGGGCTGCTCTGTTGACAAGAACCTCCACTTCGTTACACCTTAAATATCCCAGGAAAGAGAAAAATGGATAAAGAAGTTGTGGTCCATATGTATAATGGCATATCACTCAGCAATGAAATCAACATCATAAGGCTAGTAGCAGCATGATGAGAAGATTTAGGTACGACGATTCTAAGTGAAATAAGTCACACAGAAAAAGACACTTATCATAAGATATCACTTAGAGAGGGAATGTAAAAACCGCTACACTTGAACTGAATTACAAAACAGAACAGCGTCACACGTTTAGAAGACACACTATGGCTGCTTAACGGGAAAGGTGAGGTGGTGTGATGCATAAAACAAGGGTTTCAAATGAGCTCAGATACCGTTCCATAAACCCAATATGTAATAGAAAAGACCTACTCCTTGCTCAGTGAACTGGACTCAACACCCCCTGTTCACCGCCCAATATATCTGACTAGTAAGAATCTTAAAACCAATGTATTGATATCTCTCTGTAAGTGAGTCAAGTGGGTGTAAACCGGCATAAACACAGCAGTGAAAAGCAGCTAAACCCCATTATAAAAATCAATTACTTTTAAAAACCCGTGAAACAAAGACAGTGAAAGAGAGAGAAATTCTTACAAAATTCGTTCAGGGGCTGTGATGCCACCTGGATTGACCATCTCTAGACCCACAGCTGATTGAGACATAAGGGTGGACACTCTTCGGGCTGAGAGGTTTGGTGAGGTTGGGTGAGCAAACGCAGACCCTTTAAAGTAATACTGCGTGGTACCCATCCCATGGGTCCAAAATCTCCAGGTTCAAGGGCATCTTCCTACATCGAAAACATGCATGAGAAACCCAGAAGACGGTACACCGTGTGATCGGGAAAGGTTTCTAAATCGCACCTCATTTCTCATCTCCTTGTGCTCGGGCTCGCCATTCCAGGCGCTTTACTAGCAATCTCCCTCCTTGGAGAATGAGCACCTTTAACCTCCTGTTCTGTACAGGTTGCAAATTTGTCCTGAGGATGAACGGGAAGAGGGGGAACCAATGAGAGACTAGGTCTAGGTGTGGGGACAGGCACAGGTCACTCTATTTTCCCATCAGGAAGAAGAATTAACCACAGGCTCAGCCTGCCGCCCGGAACCACAATAGGGCCTGAAGCAATCCTGCGCTTTTGCGGCCAGCTCCCAAGAAAACGAGTTGAAAAATGGAGCTCAGGGGCACTGCAATTCACAAACCTGCAGAGTTAGAAATGATAACTCTCGTCCACAAATATATTGAGGGAAGGCAACGAAGAGGATTTGAAAGCAAGGCAGAATTGCAGGAAACAGATTTCAGGAGGTAGATTCGAATCGCCTTTAAAGCACAGGAAAAGCGGCAAAACCTCGACCATGATGCCCTTGGCCAAAAAGGGCGTATGCGTTTTTTCCTGAATATATTCAGGAAAAAACGCATACGCCCTTTTTGGCCAACCAAGCAACCTGGAAAGGCAAATCAGCGCTACAAAGAAGTCTCGCTTCCCATCGGTCAAAAGGGCCATGCTGAATAAAGTGTCAAAACCAGAAATGCAGGACAGGCCATGGAGAAACGGGAGCCTTGCTACGCTGATGGGCGGGATTTAAATTGCCAACAGCCACTCTGGAGAAGTGTACGGTGTGTCCTGAAACATCTAAAACACTCAGCTTAGAGAGCATAGGGCACTTCCACTCATGGGCGTATAAATTGGGAAAACTAAAAATCAGCAAGACACAGGCACCCCAAAGTTTAGGGCTGCTCTGATGACAAGAACCTCCACTTCATTACACCTTAAATATCCCAGGAAAGAGAAAAATGGATAAAGAAGTTGTGGTCCTTATGTACAATGGAATATCACTCAGGCATGAAATCAACATCATAAGGCTAGTAGCAGCATGATGAGAAGATTTAGGTACGACGATTCTAAGTGAAATAAGTCACACAGAAAAAGGCACTTATCATAAGATATCACTTATAGAGGGAATGTAAAAACCGCTACACTTGAACTGAATTACAAAACAGAACAGCGTCACACGTTTAGAAAACACACTATGGCTGCTTAACGGGAAAGGTGAGGTGGGGTGATGCATAACACAAGGGTTTCAAATTAGCTCAGATACTGTTCCATAAACCCAATATGTAACAGACAAGACCTACTCCTTGCTCAGTGAACTGGATTCAACACCCCCTGTTCACCGCCCAAGAATATATCTGACTAGTAAGACTCTTAAAACCAATGTATTGATATCTCTCTGTAAGTGAGTCAAGTGGGTGTAAAGCGGCATAAACACAGCAGTGAAAAGCAGCTAAACCCCATTATAAAAATCAATTACTTTTAAAAACCCGTGAAACAAAGACAGTGAAAGAGAGAGAAATTCATACAGAATTCGTTCAGGGGCTGGGATGCCACCTTTATTGACCATCTCTAGACCCACAGCTGATTGAGACATAAGGGTGGACACTCTTCGGGCTGAGAGGTTTGGTGAGGTTGGGTGAGCAAACGCAGACCCTTTAAAGTAATACTGCGTGGTACCCATCCCATGGGTCCAAAATCTCCAGGTTCAAGGGCATCTTCCTACATCGAAAACATGCATGAGAAACCCAGAAGATGGTACACCGTGTGATCGGGAAAGGTTTCTAAAACGCACCTCATTTCTCATCTCCTTGTGCTCGGGCTCGCCATTCCAGCCGCTTTACTAGCAATCTCCCTCCTTGGAGAATGAGCACCTTTAACCTCCTGTTCTGTACAGGTTGCAAATTTGTCCTGAGGATGAACGGGAAGAGGGGGAACCAATGAGAGACTAGGTCTAGGTGTGGGGACAGGCACAGGTCACTCTATTTTCCCATCAGGAAGAAGAATTAACCACAGGCTCAGCCTGCCGCCTGGAACCACAATAGGGCCTGAAGCAATCCTGCGCTTTTGCGGCCAGCTCCCAAGAAAGTGAGTTGAAAAATGGAGCTCAGGGGCACTGCAATTCACAAACCTGCAGAGTTAGAAATGATAACTCTCGTCCACAAATATATTGAGGGAAGGCAACAAAGAGGATTAGAAAGCAAGGCAGAATTGCAGGAAACAGATTTCAGGAGGTAGATTCGAATCGCCTTTAAAGCACAGGAAAAGCGGCAAATCCTCGACCATGATGCCCTTGGCCAAAAAGGGCGTATGCGTTTTTTCCTGAATATATTCAGGAAAAAACGCATACGCCCTTTTTGGCCAACCAAGCAACCTGGAAAGGCAAATCAGCGCTACAAAGAAGTCTCGCTTCCCATCGGTCAAAAGGGCCATGCTGAATAAAGTGTCAAAACCAGAAATGCAGGACAGGCCATGGAGAAACGGGAGCCTCGCTACGCTGATGGGCGGGATGTAAATTGCCAACAGCCACTCTGGAGAAGTGTACGGTGTGTCCTGAAACATCTAAAACACTCAGCTTAGAGAGCATAGGGCACTTCCACTCATGGGCGTATAAATTGGGAAAACTAAAAATCAGCAAGACACAGGCACCCCAAAGTTTAGGACTGCTCTGTTGACAAGAACCTCCACTTCATTACACCTTAAATATCCCAGGAAAGAGAAAAATGGATAAAGAAGTTGTGGTCCTTATGTATAATGGAATATCACTCAGGCATGAAATCAACGTCATAAGGCTAGTAGCAGCATGATGAGAGGATTTAGGTACGACGATTCTAAGTGAAATAAGTCACACAGAAAAAGACACTTATCATAAGATATCACTTAGAGAGGGAATGTAAAAACCGCTACACTTGAACTGAATTACAAAACAGAACAGCGTCACACGTTTAGAAGACACACTATGGCTGCTTAACGGGAAAGGTGAGGTGGTGTGATGCATAAAACAAGGGTTTCAAATTAGCTCAGATACCGTTCCATAAACCCGATATGTAATAGACAAGACCTACTCCTTGCTCAGTGAACTGCACTCAACACCCCCTGTTCACCGCCCAAGAATATTTCTGACTAGTAAGACTCTTAAAACCAATGTATTGATATCCCTCTGTAAGTGAGTCAAGTGGGTGTAAAGCGGCATAAACACAGCAGTGAAAAGCAGCTAAACCCCATTATAAAAATCAATTACTTTTAAAAACCCGTGAAACAAAGACAGTGAAAGAGAGAGAAATTCATACAGAATTCGTTCAGGGGCTGGGATGCCACCTTTATTGACTATCTCTAGACCCACAGCTGATTGAGTCATAAGGGTGGACACTCTTGGGGCTGAGAGGTTTGGTGAGGTTGGGTGAGCAAACGCAGACCCTTTAAAGTAATACTGCGTGGTATCCATCCCATGGGTCCAAAATCTCCAGGTTCAAGGGCATCTTCCTACATCGAAAACATGCATGAGAAACCCAGAAGATGGTACACCGTGTGATCGGGAAAGGTTTCTAAAACGCACCTCATTTCTCATCTCCTTGTGCTCGGGCTCGCCATTCCAGCCGCTTTACTAGCAATCTCCCTGCTTCGAGAATCAGCACCTTTAACCTCCTGTTCTGTACAGGTTGCAAATTTGTCCTGAGGATGAACGGGAAGAGGGGGAACCAATGAGAGACTAGGTCTAGGTGTGGGGACAGGCACAGGTCACTCTATTTTCCCATCAGGAAGAAGAATTAACCACAGGCTCAGCCTGCCGCCCAGAACCACAATAGGGCCTGAAGCAATCCTGCGCTTTTGCGGCCAGCTCCCAAGAAAGCGAGTTGAAAAATGGAGCTCAGGGGCACTGCAATTCACAAACCTGCAGAGTTAGAAATGATAACTCTCGTCCACAAATATATTGAGGGAAGGCAACAAAGAGGATTAGAAAGCAAGGCAGAATTGCAGGAAACAGATTTCAGGAGGTAGATTCGAATCGCCTTTAAAGCACAGGAAAAGCGGCAAAACCTCGACCATGATGCCCTTGGCCAAAAAGGGCGTATGCGTTTTTTCCTGAATATATTCAGGAAAAAACGCATACGCCCTTTTTGGCCAACCAAGCAACCTGGAAAGGCAAATCAGCGCTACAAAGAAGTCTCGCTTCCCATCGGTCAAAAGGGCCATGCTGAATAAAGTGTCAAAACCAGAAATGCAGGACAGGCCATGGAGAAATGGGAGGCTTGCTACGCTGATGGGCGGGATGTAAATTGCCAACAGCCACTCTGGAGAAGTGTACGGTGTGTCCTGAAACATCTAAAACACTCAGCTTAGAGAGCATAGGGCACTTCCACTCATGGGCGTATAAATTGGGAAAACTAAAAATCAGCAAGACACAGGCACCCCAAAGTTTAGGGCTGCTCTGTTGACAAGAACCTCCACTTCATTACACCTTAAATATCCCAGGAAAGAGAAAAATGGATAAAGAAGTTGTGGTCCTTATGTACAATGGAATATCACTCAGGCATGAAATCAACGTCATAAGGCTAGTAGCAGCATGATGAGAGGATTTAGGTACAACGATTCTAAGTGAAATAAGTCACACAGAAAAAGACACTTATCATAAGATATCACTTAGAGAGGGAATGTAAAAACCGCTACACTTGAACTGAATTACAAAACAGAACAGCGTCACACGTTTAGAAGACACACTATGGCTGCTTAACGGGAAAGGTGAGGTGGTGTGATGCATAAAACAAGGGTTTCAAATTAGCTCAGATACCGTTCCATAAACCCAATATGTAATAGACAAGACCTACTCCTTGCTCAGTGAACTGGACTCAACACCCCCTGTTCACCGCCCAAGAATATTTCTGACTAGTAAGACTCTTAAAACCAATGTATTGATATCCCTCTGTAAGTGAGTCAAGTGGGTGTAAAGCGGCATAAACACAGCAGTGAAAAACAGCTAAACCCCATTATAAAAATCAATTACTTTTAAAAACCCGTGAAACAAAGACAGTGAAAGAGAGAGAAATTCATACAGAATTCGTTCAGGGGTAGGGATGCCACCTTTATTGACCATCTCTAGACCCACAGCTGATTGAGTCATAAGGGTGGACACTCTTGGGGCTGAGAGGTTTGGTGAGGTTGGGTGAGCAAACGCAGACCCTTTAAAGTACTACTGCGTGGTATCCATCCCATGGGTCCAAAATCTCCAGGTTCAAGGGCATCTTCCTACATCGAAAACATGCATGAGAAACCCAGAAGATGGTACACCGTGTGATCGGGAAAGGTTTCTAAAACGCACCTCATTTCTCATCTCCTTGTGCTCGGGCTCGCCATTCCAGCCGCTTTACTAGCAATCTCCCTCCTTGGAGAATGAGCACCTTTAACCTCCTGTTCTGTACAGGTTGCAAATTTGTCCTGAGGATGAACGGGAAGAGGGGGAACCAATGAGAGACTAGGTCTAGGTGTGGGGACAGGCACAGGTCACTCTATTTTCCCATCAGGAAGAAGAATTAACCACAGGCTCAGCCTGCCGCCCGGAACCACAATAGGGCCTGAAGCAATCCTGCGCTTTTGCGGCCAGCTCCCAAGAAAGTGAGTTGAAAAATGGAGCTCAGGGGCACTGCAATTCACAAACCTGCAGAGTTAGAAATGATAACTCTCGTCCACAAATATATTGAGGGAAGGCAACAAAGAGGATTAGAAAGCAAGGCAGAATTGCAGGAAACAGATTTCAGGAGGTAGATTCGAATCGCCTTTAAAGCACAGGAAAAGCGGCAAATCCTCGACCATGATGCCCTTGGCCAAAAAGGGCGTATGCGTTTTTTCCTGAATATATTCAGGAAAAAACGCATACGCCCTTTTTGGCCAACCAAGCAACCTGGAAAGGCAAATCAGCGCTACAAAGAAGTCTCGCTTCCCATCGGTCAAAAGGGCCATGCTGAATAAAGTGTCAAAACCAGAAATGCAGGACAGGCCATGGAGAAACGGGAGCCTCGCTACGCTGATGGGCGGGATGTAAATTGCCAACAGCCACTCTGGAGAAGTGTACGGTGTGTCCTGAAACATCTAAAACACTCAGCTTAGAGAGCATAGGGCACTTCCACTCATGGGCGTATAAATTGGGAAAACTAAAAATCAGCAAGACACAGGCACCCCAAAGTTTAGGACTGCTCTGTTGACAAGAACCTCCACTTCATTACACCTTAAATATCCCAGGAAAGAGAAAAATGGATAAAGAAGTTGTGGTCCTTATGTACAATGGAATATCACTCAGGCATGAAATCAACGTCATAAGGCTAGTAGCAGCATGATGAGAGGATTTAGGTACGACGATTCTAAGTGAAATAAGTCACACAGAAAAAGACACTTATCATAAGATATCACTTAGAGAGGGAATGTAAAAACCGCTACACTTGAACTGAATTACAAAACAGAACAGCGTCACACGTTTAGAAGACACACTATGGCTGCTTAACGGGAAAGGTGAGGTGGTGTGATGCATAAAACAAGGGTTTCAAATTAGCTCAGATACCGTTCCATAAACCCGATATGTAATAGACAAGACCTACTCCTTGCTCAGTGAACTGGATTCAACACCCCCTGTTCACCGCCCAAGAATATATCTGACTAGTAAGACTCTTAAAACCAATGTATTGATATCTCTCTGTAAGTGAGTCAAGTGGGTGTAAAGCGGCATAAACACAGCAGTGAAAAGCAGCTAAACCCCATTATAAAAATCAATTACTTTTAAAAACCCGTGAAACAAAGACAGTGAAAGAGAGAGAAATTCATACAGAATTCGTTCAGGGGCTGGGATGCCACCTTTATTGACCATCTCTAGACCCACAGCTGATTGAGACATAAGGGTGGACACTCTTCGGGCTGAGAGGTTTGGTGAGGTTGGGTGAGCAAACGCAGACCCTTTAAAGTAATACTGCGTGGTACCCATCCCATGGGTCCAAAATCTCCAGGTTCAAGGGCATCTTCCTACATCGAAAACATGCATGACAAACCCAGAAGATGGTACACCGTGTGATCGGGAAAGGTTTCTAAAACGCACCTCATTTCTCATCTCCTTGTGCTCGGGCTCGCCATTCCAGCCGCTTTACTAGCAATCTCCCTCCTTGGAGAATGAGCACCTTTAACCTCCTGTTCTGTACAGGTTGCAAATTTGTCCTGAGGATGAACGGGAAGAGGGGGAACCAATGAGAGACTAGGTCTAGGTGTGGGGACAGGCACAGGTCACTCTATTTTCCCATCAGGAAGAAGAATTAACCACAGGCTCAGCCTGCCGCCCGGAACCACAATAGGGCCTGAAGCAATCCTGCGCTTTTGCGGCCAGCTCCCAAGAAAGCGAGTTGAAAAATGGAGCTCAGGGGCACTGCAATTCACAAACCTGCAGAGTTAGAAATGATAACTCTCGTCCACAAATATATTGAGGGAAGGCAACAAAGAGGATTAGAAAGCAAGGCAGAATTGCAGGAAACAGATTTCAGGAGGTAGATTCGAATCGCCTTTAAAGCACAGGAAAAGCGGCAAATCCTCGACCATGATGCCCTTGGCCAAAAAGGGCGTATGCGTTTTTTCCTGAATATATTCAGGAAAAAACGCATACGCCCTTTTTGGCCAACCAAGCAACCTGGAAAGGCAAATCAGCGCTACAAAGAAGTCTCGCTTCCCATCGGTCAAAAGGGCCATGCTGAATAAAGTGTCAAAACCAGAAATGCAGGACAGGCCATGGAGAAACGGGAGCCTTGCTACGCTGATGGGCGGGATGTAAATTGCCAACAGCCACTCTGGAGAAGTGTACGGTGTGTCCTGAAACACCTAAAAAACTCAGCTTAGAGAGCATAGGGCACTTCCACTCATGGGCGTATAAATTGGGAAAACTAAAAATCAGCAAGACACAGGCACCCCAAAGTTTAGGGCTGCTCTGTTGACAAGAACCTCCACTTCATTACACCTTAAATATCCCAGGAAAGAGAAAAATGGATAAAGAAGTTGTGGTCCTTATGTACAATGGAATATCACTCAGGCATGAAATCAACGTCATAAGGCTGGTAGCAGCATGATGAGTGGATTTAGGTACGACGATTCTAAGTGAAATAAGTCACAGAGAAAGACACTTATCGTAAGATATCACTTATAGAGGGAATGTAAAATCCGCTACACTTGAACTGAATTACAAAACAGAACAGCGTCACACGTTTAGAAAACACACTATGGCTGCTTAACGGGAAAGGTGAGGTGGGGTGATGCATAAAACAAGGGTATCAAATTAGCTCAGATACTGTTCCATAAACCCAATATGTAACAGACAAGACCTACTCCTTGCTCAGTGAACTGGACTCAACACCCCCTGTTCACCGCCCAAGAATATATCTGACTAGTAAGACTCTTAAAACCAATGTATTGATATCTCTCTGTAAGTGAGTCAAGTGGGTGTAAATCGGCATAAACACAGCAGTGAAAAGCAGCTAAACCCCATTATAAAAGTCAATTACTTTTAAAAACCCGTGAAACAAAGACAGTGAAAGAGAGAGAAATTCATACAGAATTCGTTCAGGGGCTGGGATGCCACCTTTATTGACCATCTCTAGACCCACAGCTGATTGAGACATAAGGGTGGACACTCTTCGGGCTGAGAGGTTTGGTGAGGTTGGGTGAGCAAACGCAGACCCTTTAAAGTAATACTGCGTGGTACCCATCCCATGGGTCCAAAATCTCCAGGTTCAAGGGCATCTTCCTACATCGAAAACATGCATGAGAAACCCAGAAGACGGTACACCGTGTGATCGGGAAAGGTTTCTAAAACGCACCTCATTTCTCATCTCCTTGTGCTCGGGCTCGCCATTACAGCCACTTTACTAGCAATCTCCCTCCTTGGAGAATCAGCACCTTTAACCTCCTGTTCCGAACAGGTTGCAATTTGTCCTGAGGATGAACGGGAAGAGGGGGAACCAATGAGAGACTAGGTCTAGGTGTGGGGACAGGCACAGGTCACTCTATTTTCCCATCAGGAAGAAGAATTAACCACAGGCTCAGCATGCCGCCCGGAACCACAATAGGGCCTGAAGCAATCCTGCGCTTTTGCGGCCAGCTCCCAAGAAAGCGAGTTGAAATATGGAGCTCAGGGGCACTGCAATTCACAAACCTGCAGAGTTAGAAATGATAACTCTCGTCCACAAATATATTGAGGGAAGGCAACGAAGAGGATTTGAAAGCAAGGCAGAATTGCAGGAAACAGATTTCAGGAGGTAGATTCGAATCGCCTTTAAAGCACAGGAAAAGCGGCAAAACCTCGACCATGATGCCCTTGGCCAAAAAGGGCGTATGCGTTTTTTCCTGAATATATTCAGGAAAAAACGCATACGCCCTTTTTGGCCAACCAAGCAACCTGGAAAGGCAAATCAGCGCTACAAAGAAGTCTCGCTTCCCATCGGTCAAAAGGGCCATGCTGAATAAAGTGTCAAAACCAGAAATGCAGGACAGGCCATGGAGAAACGGGAGCCTTGCTACGCTGATGGGCGGGATGTAAATTGCCAACAGCCACTCTGGAGAAGTGTACGGTGTGTCCTGAAACATCTAAAAAACTCAGCTTAGAGAGCATAGGGCACTTCCACTCATGGGCGTATAAATTGGGAAAACTAAAAATCAGCAAGACACAGGCACCCCAAAGTTTAGGGCTGCTCTGTTGACAAGAACCTCCACTTCGTTACACCTTAAATATCCCAGGAAAGAGAAAAATGGATAAAGAAGTTGTGGTCCATATGTATAATGGCATATCACTCAGCAATGAAATCAACATCATAAGGCTAGTAGCAGCATGATGAGAAGATTTAGGTACGACGATTCTAAGTGAAATAAGTCACACAGAAAAAGACACTTATCATAAGATATCACTTAGAGAGGGAATGTAAAAACCGCTACACTTGAACTGAATTACAAAACAGAACAGCGTCACACGTTTAGAAGACACACTATGGCTGCTTAACGGGAAAGGTGAGGTGGGGTGATGCATAAAACAAGGGTTTCAAATGAGCTCAGATACCGTTCCATAAACCCAATATGTAATAGAAAAGACCTACTCCTTGCTCAGTGAACTGGACTCAACACCCCCTGTTCACCGCCCAATATATCTGACTAGTAAGAATCTTAAAACCAATGTATTGATATCTCTCTGTAAGTGAGTCAAGTGGGTGTAAACCGGCATAAACACAGCAGTGAAAAGCAGCTAAACCCCATTATAAAAATCAATTACTTTTAAAAACCCGTGAAACAAAGACAGTGAAAGAGAGAGAAATTCTTACAAAATTCGTTCAGGGGCTGTGATGCCACCTGGATTGACCATCTCTAGACCCACAGCTGATTGAGACATAAGGGTGGACACTCTTCGGGCTGAGAGGTTTGGTGAGGTTGGGTGAGCAAACGCAGACCCTTTAAAGTAATACTGCGTGGTACCCATCCCATGGGTCCAAAATCTCCAGGTTCAAGGGCATCTTCCTACATCGAAAACATGCATGAGAAACCCAGAAGACGGTACACCGTGTGATCGGGAAAGGTTTCTAAATCGCACCTCATTTCTCATCTCCTTGTGCTCGGGCTCGCCATTCCAGGCGCTTTACTAGCAATCTCCCTCCTTGGAGAATGAGCACCTTTAACCTCCTGTTCTGTACAGGTTGCAAATTTGTCCTGAGGATGAACGGGAAGAGGGGGAACCAATGAGAGACTAGGTCTAGGTGTGGGGACAGGCACAGGTCACTCTATTTTCCCATCAGGAAGAAGAATTAACCACAGGCTCAGCCTGCCGCCCGGAACCACAATAGGGCCTGAAGCAATCCTGCGCTTTTGCGGCCAGCTCCCAAGAAAACGAGTTGAAAAATGGAGCTCAGGGGCACTGCAATTCACAAACCTGCAGAGTTAGAAATGATAACTCTCGTCCACAAATATATTGAGGGAAGGCAACGAAGAGGATTTGAAAGCAAGGCAGAATTGCAGGAAACAGATTTCAGGAGGTAGATTCGAATCGCCTTTAAAGCACAGGAAAAGCGGCAAAACCTCGACCATGATGCCCTTGGCCAAAAAGGGCGTATGCGTTTTTTCCTGAATATATTCAGGAAAAAACGCATACGCCCTTTTTGGCCAACCAAGCAACCTGGAAAGGCAAATCAGCGCTACAAAGAAGTCTCGCTTCCCATCGGTCAAAAGGGCCATGCTGAATAAAGTGTCAAAACCAGAAATGCAGGACAGGCCATGGAGAAACGGGAGCCTTGCTACGCTGATGGGCGGGATTTAAATTGCCAACAGCCACTCTGGAGAAGTGTACGGTGTGTCCTGAAACATCTAAAACACTCAGCTTAGAGAGCATAGGGCACTTCCACTCATGGGCGTATAAATTGGGAAAACTAAAAATCAGCAAGACACAGGCACCCCAAAGTTTAGGGCTGCTCTGATGACAAGAACCTCCACTTCATTACACCTTAAATATCCCAGGAAAGAGAAAAATGGATAAAGAAGTTGTGGTCCTTATGTACAATGGAATATCACTCAGGCATGAAATCAACATCATAAGGCTAGTAGCAGCATGATGAGAAGATTTAGGTACGACGATTCTAAGTGAAATAAGTCACACAGAAAAAGGCACTTATCATAAGATATCACTTATAGAGGGAATGTAAAAACCGCTACACTTGAACTGAATTACAAAACAGAACAGCGTCACACGTTTAGAAAACACACTATGGCTGCTTAACGGGAAAGGTGAGGTGGGGTGATGCATAACACAAGGGTTTCAAATTAGCTCAGATACTGTTCCATAAACCCAATATGTAACAGACAAGACCTACTCCTTGCTCAGTGAACTGGATTCAACACCCCCTGTTCACCGCCCAAGAATATATCTGACTAGTAAGACTCTTAAAACCAATGTATTGATATCTCTCTGTAAGTGAGTCAAGTGGGTGTAAAGCGGCATAAACACAGCAGTGAAAAGCAGCTAAACCCCATTATAAAAATCAATTACTTTTAAAAACCCGTGAAACAAAGACAGTGAAAGAGAGAGAAATTCATACAGAATTCGTTCAGGGGCTGGGATGCCACCTTTATTGACCATCTCTAGACCCACAGCTGATTGAGACATAAGGGTGGACACTCTTCGGGCTGAGAGGTTTGGTGAGGTTGGGTGAGCAAACGCAGACCCTTTAAAGTAATACTGCGTGGTACCCATCCCATGGGTCCAAAATCTCCAGGTTCAAGGGCATCTTCCTACATCGAAAACATGCATGAGAAACCCAGAAGATGGTACACCGTGTGATCGGGAAAGGTTTCTAAAACGCACCTCATTTCTCATCTCCTTGTGCTCGGGCTCGCCATTCCAGCCGCTTTACTAGCAATCTCCCTCCTTGGAGAATGAGCACCTTTAACCTCCTGTTCTGTACAGGTTGCAAATTTGTCCTGAGGATGAACGGGAAGAGGGGGAACCAATGAGAGACTAGGTCTAGGTGTGGGGACAGGCACAGGTCACTCTATTTTCCCATCAGGAAGAAGAATTAACCACAGGCTCAGCCTGCCGCCCGGAACCACAATAGGGCCTGAAGCAATCCTGCGCTTTTGCGGCCAGCTCCCAAGAAAGTGAGTTGAAAAATGGAGCTCAGGGGCACTGCAATTCACAAACCTGCAGAGTTAGAAATGATAACTCTCGTCCACAAATATATTGAGGGAAGGCAACAAAGAGGATTAGAAAGCAAGGCAGAATTGCAGGAAACAGATTTCAGGAGGTAGATTCGAATCGCCTTTAAAGCACAGGAAAAGCGGCAAATCCTCGACCATGATGCCCTTGGCCAAAAAGGGCGTATGCGTTTTTTCCTGAATATATTCAGGAAAAAACGCATACGCCCTTTTTGGCCAACCAAGCAACCTGGAAAGGCAAATCAGCGCTACAAAGAAGTCTCGCTTCCCATCGGTCAAAAGGGCCATGCTGAATAAAGTGTCAAAACCAGAAATGCAGGACAGGCCATGGAGAAACGGGAGCCTCGCTACGCTGATGGGCGGGATGTAAATTGCCAACAGCCACTCTGGAGAAGTGTACGGTGTGTCCTGAAACATCTAAAACACTCAGCTTAGAGAGCATAGGGCACTTCCACTCATGGGCGTATAAATTGGGAAAACTAAAAATCAGCAAGACACAGGCACCCCAAAGTTTAGGGCTGCTCTGATGACAAGAACCTCCACTTCATTACACCTTAAATATCCCAGGAAAGAGAAAAATGGATAAAGAAGTTGTGGTCCTTATGTATAATGGAATATCACTCAGGCATGAAATCAACGTCATAAGGCTAGTAGCAGCATGATGAGAGGATTTAGGTACGACGATTCTAAGTGAAATAAGTCACACAGAAAAAGACACTTATCATAAGATATCACTTAGAGAGGGAATGTAAAAACCGCTACACTTGAACTGAATTACAAAACAGAACAGCGTCACACGTTTAGAAGACACACTATGGCTGCTTAACGGGAAAGGTGAGGTGGTGTGATGCATAAAACAAGGGTTTCAAATTAGCTCAGATACCGTTCCATAAACCCGATATGTAATAGACAAGACCTACTCCTTGCTCAGTGAACTGCACTCAACACCCCCTGTTCACCGCCCAAGAATATTTCTGACTAGTAAGACTCTTAAAACCAATGTATTGATATCCCTCTGTAAGTGAGTCAAGTGGGTGTAAAGCGGCATAAACACAGCAGTGAAAAGCAGCTAAACCCCATTATAAAAATCAATTACTTTTAAAAACCCGTGAAACAAAGACAGTGAAAGAGAGAGAAATTCATACAGAATTCGTTCAGGGGCTGGGATGCCACCTTTATTGACTATCTCTAGACCCACAGCTGATTGAGTCATAAGGGTGGACACTCTTGGGGCTGAGAGGTTTGGTGAGGTTGGGTGAGCAAACGCAGACCCTTTAAAGTAATACTGCGTGGTATCCATCCCATGGGTCCAAAATCTCCAGGTTCAAGGGCATCTTCCTACATCGAAAACATGCATGAGAAACCCAGAAGATGGTACACCGTGTGATCGGGAAAGGTTTCTAAAACGCACCTCATTTCTCATCTCCTTGTGCTCGGGCTCGCCATTCCAGCCGCTTTACTAGCAATCTCCCTGCTTCGAGAATCAGCACCTTTAACCTCCTGTTCTGTACAGGTTGCAAATTTGTCCTGAGGATGAACGGGAAGAGGGGGAACCAATGAGAGACTAGGTCTAGGTGTGGGGACAGGCACAGGTCACTCTATTTTCCCATCAGGAAGAAGAATTAACCACAGGCTCAGCCTGCCGCCCAGAACCACAATAGGGCCTGAAGCAATCCTGCGCTTTTGCGGCCAGCTCCCAAGAAAGCGAGTTGAAAAATGGAGCTCAGGGGCACTGCAATTCACAAACCTGCAGAGTTAGAAATGATAACTCTCGTCCACAAATATATTGAGGGAAGGCAACAAAGAGGATTAGAAAGCAAGGCAGAATTGCAGGAAACAGATTTCAGGAGGTAGATTCGAATCGCCTTTAAAGCACAGGAAAAGCGGCAAAACCTCGACCATGATGCCCTTGGCCAAAAAGGGCGTATGCGTTTTTTCCTGAATATATTCAGGAAAAAACGCATACGCCCTTTTTGGCCAACCAAGCAACCTGGAAAGGCAAATCAGCGCTACAAAGAAGTCTCGCTTCCCATCGGTCAAAAGGGCCATGCTGAATAAAGTGTCAAAACCAGAAATGCAGGACAGGCCATGGAGAAATGGGAGGCTTGCTACGCTGATGGGCGGGATGTAAATTGCCAACAGCCACTCTGGAGAAGTGTACGGTGTGTCCTGAAACATCTAAAACACTCAGCTTAGAGAGCATAGGGCACTTCCACTCATGGGCGTATAAATTGGGAAAACTAAAAATCAGCAAGACACAGGCACCCCAAAGTTTAGGGCTGCTCTGTTGACAAGAACCTCCACTTCATTACACCTTAAATATCCCAGGAAAGAGAAAAATGGATAAAGAAGTTGTGGTCCTTATGTACAATGGAATATCACTCAGGCATGAAATCAACGTCATAAGGCTAGTAGCAGCATGATGAGAGGATTTAGGTACAACGATTCTAAGTGAAATAAGTCACACAGAAAAAGACACTTATCATAAGATATCACTTAGAGAGGGAATGTAAAAACCGCTACACTTGAACTGAATTACAAAACAGAACAGCGTCACACGTTTAGAAGACACACTATGGCTGCTTAACGGGAAAGGTGAGGTGGTGTGATGCATAAAACAAGGGTTTCAAATTAGCTCAGATACCGTTCCATAAACCCAATATGTAATAGACAAGACCTACTCCTTGCTCAGTGAACTGGACTCAACACCCCCTGTTCACCGCCCAAGAATATTTCTGACTAGTAAGACTCTTAAAACCAATGTATTGATATCCCTCTGTAAGTGAGTCAAGTGGGTGTAAAGCGGCATAAACACAGCAGTGAAAAACAGCTAAACCCCATTATAAAAATCAATTACTTTTAAAAACCCGTGAAACAAAGACAGTGAAAGAGAGAGAAATTCATACAGAATTCGTTCAGGGGTAGGGATGCCACCTTTATTGACCATCTCTAGACCCACAGCTGATTGAGTCATAAGGGTGGACACTCTTGGGGCTGAGAGGTTTGGTGAGGTTGGGTGAGCAAACGCAGACCCTTTAAAGTACTACTGCGTGGTATCCATCCCATGGGTCCAAAATCTCCAGGTTCAAGGGCATCTTCCTACATCGAAAACATGCATGAGAAACCCAGAAGATGGTACACCGTGTGATCGGGAAAGGTTTCTAAAACGCACCTCATTTCTCATCTCCTTGTGCTCGGGCTCGCCATTCCAGCCGCTTTACTAGCAATCTCCCTCCTTGGAGAATGAGCACCTTTAACCTCCTGTTCTGTACAGGTTGCAAATTTGTCCTGAGGATGAACGGGAAGAGGGGGAACCAATGAGAGACTAGGTCTAGGTGTGGGGACAGGCACAGGTCACTCTATTTTCCCATCAGGAAGAAGAATTAACCACAGGCTCAGCCTGCCGCCCGGAACCACAATAGGGCCTGAAGCAATCCTGCGCTTTTGCGGCCAGCTCCCAAGAAAGTGAGTTGAAAAATGGAGCTCAGGGGCACTGCAATTCACAAACCTGCAGAGTTAGAAATGATAACTCTCGTCCACAAATATATTGAGGGAAGGCAACAAAGAGGATTAGAAAGCAAGGCAGAATTGCAGGAAACAGATTTCAGGAGGTAGATTCGAATCGCCTTTAAAGCACAGGAAAAGCGGCAAATCCTCGACCATGATGCCCTTGGCCAAAAAGGGCGTATGCGTTTTTTCCTGAATATATTCAGGAAAAAACGCATACGCCCTTTTTGGCCAACCAAGCAACCTGGAAAGGCAAATCAGCGCTACAAAGAAGTCTCGCTTCCCATCGGTCAAAAGGGCCATGCTGAATAAAGTGTCAAAACCAGAAATGCAGGACAGGCCATGGAGAAACGGGAGCCTCGCTACGCTGATGGGCGGGATGTAAATTGCCAACAGCCACTCTGGAGAAGTGTACGGTGTGTCCTGAAACATCTAAAACACTCAGCTTAGAGAGCATAGGGCACTTCCACTCATGGGCGTATAAATTGGGAAAACTAAAAATCAGCAAGACACAGGCACCCCAAAGTTTAGGACTGCTCTGTTGACAAGAACCTCCACTTCATTACACCTTAAATATCCCAGGAAAGAGAAAAATGGATAAAGAAGTTGTGGTCCTTATGTATAATGGAATATCACTCAGGCATGAAATCAACGTCATAAGGCTAGTAGCAGCATGATGAGAGGATTTAGGTACGACGATTCTAAGTGAAATAAGTCACACAGAAAAAGACACTTATCATAAGATATCACTTAGAGAGGGAATGTAAAAACCGCTACACTTGAACTGAATTACAAAACAGAACAGCGTCACACGTTTAGAAGACACACTATGGCTGCTTAACGGGAAAGGTGAGGTGGTGTGATGCATAAAACAAGGGTTTCAAATTAGCTCAGATACCGTTCCATAAACCCGATATGTAATAGACAAGACCTACTCCTTGCTCAGTGAACTGGACTCAACACCCCCTGTTCACCGCCCAAGAATATTTCTGACTAGTAAGACTCTTAAAACCAATGTATTGATATCCCTCTGTAAGTGAGTCAAGTGGGTGTAAAGCGGCATAAACACAGCAGTGAAAAGCAGCTAAACCCCATTATAAAAATCAATTACTTTTAAAAACCCGTGAAACAAAGACAGTGAAAGAGAGAGAAATTCATACAGAATTCGTTCAGGGGCTGGGATGCCACCTTTATTGACTATCTCTAGACCCACAGCTGATTGAGTCATAAGGGTGGACACTCTTGGGGCTGAGAGGTTTGGTGAGGTTGGGTGAGCAAACGCAGACCCTTTAAAGTAATACTGCGTGGTATCCATCCCATGGGTCCAAAATCTCCAGGTTCAAGGGCATCTTCCTACATCGAAAACATGCATGAGAAACCCAGAAGATGGTACACCGTGTGATCGGGAAAGGTTTCTAAAACGCACCTCATTTCTCATCTCCTTGTGCTCGGGCTCGCCATTCCAGCCGCTTTACTAGCAATCTCCCTGCTTCGAGAATCAGCACCTTTAACCTCCTGTTCTGTACAGGTTGCAAATTTGTCCTGAGGATGAACGGGAAGAGGGGGAACCAATGAGAGACTAGGTCTAGGTGTGGGGACAGGCACAGGTCACTCTATTTTCCCATCAGGAAGAAGAATTAACCACAGGCTCAGCCTGCCGCCCAGAACCACAATAGGGCCTGAAGCAATCCTGCGCTTTTGCGGCCAGCTCCCAAGAAAGCGAGTTGAAAAATGGAGCTCAGGGGCACTGCAATTCACAAACCTGCAGAGTTAGAAATGATAACTCTCGTCCACAAATATATTGAGGGAAGGCAACAAAGAGGATTAGAAAGCAAGGCAGAATTGCAGGAAACAGATTTCAGGAGGTAGATTCGAATCGCCTTTAAAGCACAGGAAAAGCGGCAAAACCTCGACCATGATGCCCTTGGCCAAAAAGGGCGTATGCGTTTTTTCCTGAATATATTCAGGAAAAAACGCATACGCCCTTTTTGGCCAACCAAGCAACCTGGAAAGGCAAATCATCGCTACAAAGAAGTCTCGCTTCCCATCGGTCAAAAGGGCCATGCTGAATAAAGTGTCAAAACCAGAAATGCAGGACAGGCCATGGAGAAATGGGAGGCTTGCTACGCTGATGGGCGGGATGTAAATTGCCAACAGCCACTCTGGAGAAGTGTACGGTGTGTCCTGAAACATCTAAAACACTCAGCTTAGAGAGCATAGGGCACTTCCACTCATGGGCGTATAAATTGGGAAAACTAAAAATCAGCAAGACACAGGCACCCCAAAGTTTAGGGCTGCTCTGTTGACAAGAACCTCCACTTCATTACACCTTAAATATCCCAGGAAAGAGAAAAATGGATAAAGAAGTTGTGGTCCTTATGTACAATGGAATATCACTCAGGCATGAAATCAACGTCATAAGGCTAGTAGCAGCATGATGAGAGGATTTAGGTACAACGATTCCAAGTGAAATAAGTCACACAGAAAAAGACACTTATCATAAGATATCACTTAGAGAGGGAATGTAAAAACCGCTACACTTGAACTGAATTACAAAACAGAACAGCGTCACACGTTTAGAAGACACACTATGGCTGCTTAACGGGAAAGGTGAGGTGGTGTGATGCATAAAACAAGGGTTTCAAATTAGCTCAGATACCGTTCCATAAACCCAATATGTAATAGACAAGACCTACTCCTTGCTCAGTGAACTGGACTCAACACCCCCTGTTCACCGCCCAAGAATATTTCTGACTAGTAAGACTCTTAAAACCAATGTATTGATATCCCTCTGTAACTGAGTCAAGTGGGTGTAAAGCGGCATAAACACAGCAGTGAAAAGCAGCTAAACCCCATTATAAAAATCAATTACTTTTAAAAACCCGTGAAACAAAGACAGTGAAAGAGAGAGAAATTCATACAGAATTCGTTCAGGGGTAGGGATGCCACCTTTATTGACCATCTCTAGACCCACAGCTGATTGAGTCATAAGGGTGGACACTCTTGGGGCTGAGAGGTTTGGTGAGGTTGGGTGAGCAAACGCAGACCCTTTAAAGTAATACTGCGTGGTATCCATCCCATGGGTCCAAAATCTCCAGGTTCAAGGGCATCTTCCTACATCGAAAACATGCATGAGAAACCCAGAAGATGGTACACCGTGTGATCGGGAAAGGTTTCTAAAACGCACCTCATTTCTCATCTCCTTGTGCTGGGGTTGGACATTACAGCCGCTTTACTAGCAATCTCCCTCCTTGGAGAATCAGCCCCTTTAACCTTCTGTTCCGTACAGGTTGCAATTTGTCCTGAGGATAAACGGGAAGAGGGGGAACCAATGAGAGACTTGCTCTAGGTGTTGGGACAGCCACATGTCACTCTATTTTCCCATCAGGAAGAAGGATTAACCACAGGCTCAGCCTGCCGCCCGGAAGCAGAACAGCGCCTGAAGCAATCCTGTGCTTTTGCGGCCAGCTCCCAAAAAAGCGAGTTGAAAAATGGAGCTCAGGGGCACTGCAATTCACAAACCTGCAGAGTTATAAATGGTAACTCTCGTCCACAAATATATTGAGGGAAGGCAACGAAGAGGATTTGAAAGCATAGCAGAATTGCAGGAAACTGATTTCAGGAGGTAGAGTCGAATCGCCTTTAAAGCACAGGAAAAGCGGCAAAACCTCGACAATGATGCCCTTGGCCAAAAAGGGCGTATGCGTTTTTTCCTGAATATATTCAGGAAAAAACGCATACGCCCTTTTTGGCCAAGCAAGCAACCTGGAAAGGCAAATCAGCGCTACAAAGAAGTCTCGCTTCCCATCGGTCAAAAGGGCCATGCTGAATAAAGTGTCAAAACCAGAAATGCAGGACAGGCCATGGAGAAACGGGAGCCTTGCTACGCTGATGGGCGGGATGTAAATTGCCAACAGCCACTCTGGAGAAGTGTACGGTGTGTCCTGAAACACCTAAAAAACTCAGCTTAGAGAGCATAGGGCACTTCCACTCATGGGCGTATAAATTGGGAAAATTAAAAATCAGCAAGACACAGGCACCCCAAAGTTTAGGGCTGCTCTGTTGACAAGAACCTCCACTTCATTACACCTTAAATATCCCAGGAAAGAGAAAAATGGATAAAGAAGTTGTGGTCCTTATGTACAATGGAATATCACTCAGGCATGAAATCAACGTCATAAGGCTAGTAGCAGCATGATGAGTGGATTTAGGTACGACGATTCTAAGTGAAATAAGTCACAGAGAAAGACAGTTATCGTAAGATATCACTTATAGAGGGAATGTAAAATCCGCTACACTTGAACTGAATTACAAAACAGAACAGCGTCACACGTTTAGAAAACACACTATGGCTGCTTAACGGGAAAGGTGAGGTGGGGTGATGCATAAAACAAGGGTATCAAATTAGCTCAGATACTGTTCCATAAACCCAATATGTAACAGACAAGACCTACTCCTTGCTCAGTGAACTGGACTCAACACCCCCTGTTCACCGCCCAAGAATATATCTGACTAGTAAGAATCTTAAAACCAATGTATTGATATCCCTCTGTAAGTGAGTCAAGTGGGTGTAAAGCGGCATAAACACAGCAGTGAAAGGCAGCTAAACCCCATTATAAAAATCAATTACTTTTAAAAACCCGTGAAACAAAGACAGTGAAAGAGAGAGAAATTCTTACAAAATTCGTTCAGGGGCTGGGATGCCACCTTTATTGACCATCTCTAGACCCACAGCTGATTGAGACAAAAGGGTGGACACTCTTCGGGCTGAGAGGTTTGGTGAGGTTGGGTGAGCAAATGCAGACCCTTTAAAGTAATACTGCGTGGTACCCATCCCATGGGTCCAAAATCTCCAGGTTCAAGGGCATCTTCCTACATCGAAAACATGCATGAGAAACCCAGAAGATGGTACACCGTGTGATCGGGACAGATTTCTAAATCGCACCTCATTTCTCATCTCCTTGTGCTCGGGCTCGCCATTACAGCAGCTTTACTAGCAATCTCCCTCCTTGGAGAATGAGCACCTTTAACCTCCTGTTCTGTACAGGTTGCAAATTTGTCCTGAGGATGAACGGGAAGAGGGGGAACCAATGAGAGACTAGGTGTAGGTGTGGGGACAGGCACAGGTCACTCTATTTTCCCATCAGGAAGAAGAAATAACCACAGGTTCAGCCTGCCGCCCGGAAACAGAACAGGGCCTGAAGCAATCCTGTGCTTTTGCCGCCAGCTCCCAAAAAAGCGAGTTGAAAAATCGAGCTCAGGGGCACTGCAATTCACGAACCTGCAGAGTTATAAATGATAACTCTCGTCCACAAATATATTGAGGGAAGGCAACGAAGAGGATTTGAAAGCAAGGCAGAATTGCAGGAAACAGATTTCAGGAGGTAGAGTCGAATCGCCTTTAAAGCACAGGAAAAGCGGCAAAACCTCGACCATGATGCCCTTGGCCAAAAAGGGCGTATGCGTTTTTTCCTGAATATATTCAGGAAAAAACGCATACGCCCTTTTTGGCCAACCAAGCAACCTGGAAAGGCAAATCAGCGCTACAAAGAAGTCTCGCTTCCCATCGGTCAAAAGGGCCATGCTGAATAAAGTGTCAAAACCAGAAATGCAGGACAGGCCATGGAGAAACGGGAGCCTTGCTACGCTGATGGGCGGGATGTAAATTGCCAACAGCCACTCTGGAGAAGAGTACGGGGTGTCCTGAAACATCTAAAAAACTCAGCTTAGAGAGCATAGGGCACTTCCACTCATGGGCGTATAAATTGGGAAAACTAAAAATCAGCAAGACACAGGCACCCCAAAGTTTAGGGCTGCTCTGTTGACAAGAACCTCCACTTCGTTACACCTTAAATATCCCAGGAAAGAGAAAAATGGATAAGGAAGTTGTGGTCCTTATGTACAATGGCATATCACTCAGCCATGAAATTAACGTCATAAGGCTAGTAGCAGCATGATGAGAGGATTTAGGTACGACGATTCTAAGTGAAATAAGTCACACAGAAAAAGACACTTATCATAAGATATCACTTAGAGAGGGAATGTAAAAACCGCTACACTTGAACTGAATTACAAAACAGAACAGCGTCACACGTTTAGAAGACACACTATGGCTGCTTAACGGGAAAGGTGAGGTGGGGTGATGCATAAAACAAGGGTTTCAAATTAGCTCAGATACCGTTCCATAAACCCAATATGTAATAGACAAGACCTACTCCTTGCTCAGTGAAGTGGACTAAACACCCCCTGTTCACCGCCCAAGAATATATCTGACTAGTAAGAATCTTAAAACCAATGTATTGATATCCCTCTGTAAGTGAGTCAAGTGGGTGTAAAGCGGCATAAACACACCAGTGAAAAGCAGCTAAACCCCATTATAAAAATCAATGACTTTTAAAAACCCGTGAAACAAAGACAGTGAAAGAGAGAGAAATTCTTACAAAATTCGTTCAGGGGCTGTGATGCCACCTGGATAGACCATCTCTAGACCCACAGCAGATTGAGACATAAGGGTGGACACTCTTGGGGCTGAGAGGTTTGGTGAGGTTGGGTGAGCAAACGCAGACCCTTTAAAGTAATACTGCGTGGTACCCATCCCATGGGTCCAAAATCTCCAGGTTCAAGGGCATCTTCCTACATCGAAAACATGCATGAGAAACTCGGAAGATGGTACACGGTGTGATCGGGAAAGGTTTCTAAAACGCACCTCATTTCTCATCTCCTTGTGCTCGGGTTGGCCATTACAGCCGCTTTACTAGCAATCTCCCTCCTTCGAGAATCAGCACCTTTAACCTCCTGTTCCGTACAGGTTGCAATTTGTCCTGAGGATGAACGGGAAGAGGGGGAACCAGTGAGAGACTAGCTCTAGGTGTTGGGACAGGCACAGGTCACTCTATTTTCCCATCAGGAAGAAGAATTAACCACAGGCTCAGCCTGCCGCCCGGAACCAGAATAGGGCCTGAAGCAATCCTGCGCTTTTGCGGCCAGCTCCGAAGAAAGCGAGTTGAAAAATGGAGCTCAGGGGCACTGCAATTCACAAACCTGCAGAGTTAGAAATGATAACTCTCGTCCACAAATATATTGAGGGAAGGCAACGAAGAGGATTTGAAAGCAAGGCAGAATAGCAGGAAACAGATTTCAGGAGGTAGAGTCGAATCGCCTTTAAAGCTCAGGAAAAGCGGCAAAACCTCGACCATGATGCCCTTGGCCAAAAAGGGCGTATGCGTTTTTTCCTGAATATATTCAGGAAAAAACGCATACGCCCTTTTTGGCCAAGCAAGCAACCTGGAAAGGCAAATCAGCGCTACAAAGAAGTCTCGCTTCCCATCGGTCAAAAGGGCCATGCTGAATAAAGTGTCAAAACCAGAAATGCAGGACAGGCCATGGAGAAACGGGAGCCTTGCTACGCTGATGGGCGGGATGTAAATTGCCAACAGCCACTCTGGAGAAGGGTACGGGGTGTCCTGAAACATCTAAAAAACTCAGCTTAGAGAGCATAAGGCACTTCCACTCATGGGCGTATAAATTGGGAAAACTAAAAATCAGTAGGACACAGGCACCCCAAAGTTTAGGGTTGCTCTGTTGACAAAACCTCCACTTCGTTACACCTTAAATATCGCAGGAAAGAGAAAAATGGATAAGGAAGTTGTTGTCCATATGTACAATGGCATATCACTCAGCCATGAAATTAACGTCATAAGGCTAGTAGCAGCATGATTAGAGGATTTAGGTACGACGATTCTAAGTGAAATAAGTCACACAGAAAAAATCACTTATCATAAGATATCACTTAGAGAGGGAATGTAAAAACCGCTACACTTGAACTGAATTACAAAACAGAACAGCGTCACACGTTTAGAAGACACACTATGGCTGCTTAACGGGAAAGGTGAGGTGGGGTGATGCATAAAACAAGGGTTTCAAATTAGCTCAGATACCGTTCCATGAACCCAATATGTAATAGACAAGACCTACTCCTTGCTCAGTGAACTGGACTCAACACCCCCTGTTCACCGCCCAAGAATATATCTGACTAGTAAGAATCTTAAAACCAAAGTATTGATATCCCTCTGTAAGTGAGTCAAGTGGGTGTAAAGCGGCATAAACACAGCAGTGAAAAGCAGCTAAACCCCATTATAAAAATCAATTACTTTTAAAAACCCGTGAAACAAAGACAGTGAAAGAGAGAGAAATTCTTACAAAATTCGTTCAGGGGCTGTGATGCCACCTGGATTGACCATCTCTAGACCCACAGCTGATTGAGACATAAGGGTGGACACTCTTGGGGCTGAGAGGTTTGGTTAGGTTCGGTGAGAAAAGGCAGACCCTTTAAAGTAATACTGCGTGGTACCCATCCCATGGGTCCAAAATCTCCAGGTTCAAGGGCATCTTCCTACATCGAAAACATGCATGAGAAACCCAGAAGATGGTACACCGTGTGATCGGGAAAGGTTTCTTAAACGCACCTCATTTCTCATCTCCTTGTGCTCGGGTTGGCCATTACAGCCGCTTTACTAGCAATCTCCCTCCTTGGAGAATCAGCCCCTTTAACCTTCTGTTCCGAACAGGTTGCAATTTGTCCTGAGGATAAACGGGAAGAGGGGGAACCAATGAGAGACTAGCTCTAGGTGTTGGGACAGGCACAGGTCACTCTATTTTCCCATCAGGAAGAAGAATTAACCACAGGTTCAGCCTGCCGCCCGGAAGCAGAACAGGGCCTGAAGCAATCCTGTGCTTTTGCCGCCAGCTCCCAAAAAAGCGAGTTGAAAAATCGAGCTCAGGGGCCCTGCAATTCACAAACCTGCAGAGTTATAAATGATAACTCTCGTCCACAAATATATTGAGGGAAGGCAACGAGGAGGATTTGAAAGCAAGGCAGAATTGCTGGAAACAGATTTCAGGAGGTAGAGTCGAATCGCCTTTAAAGCACAGGAAAAGCGGCAAAACCTCGACCATGATGCCCTTGGCCAAAAAGGGCGTATGCGTTTTTTCCTGAATATATTCAGGAAAAAACGCATACGCCCTTTTTGGCCAACCAAGCAACCTGGAAAGGCAAATCAGCGCTACAAAGAAGTCTCGCTTCCCATCGGTCAAAAGGGCCATGCTGAATAAAGTGTCAAAACCAGAAATGCAGGACAGGCCATGGAGAAACGGGAGCCTTGCTTCGCTGATAGGCGCGATGTAAATTGCAAACAGCCACTCTGGAGAAGTGTACGGTGTGTCCTGAAACATCTAAAAAACTCAGCTTAGAGAGCATAGGGCACTTCCACTCATGGGCGTATAAATTGGGAAAACTAAAAATCAGCAAGACACAGGCACCCCAAAGTTTAGGGCTGCTCTGTTGACAAGAACCTCCACTTCGTTACACCTTAAATATCCCAGGAAAGAGAAAAATGGATAAGGAAGTTGTGGTCCTTCTGTACAATGGCATATCACTCAGCCATGAAATTAACATCATAAGGCTAGTAGCAGCATGATGAGAGGATTTAGGTATGACGATTCTAAGTGAAATAAGTCACACAGAAAAAGACACTTATCATAAGATATCACTTAGAGAGGGAATGTAAAAACCGCTACACTTGAACTGAATTACAAAACAGAACAGCGTCACACGTTTAGAAGACACACTATGGCTGCTTAACGGGAAAGGTGAGGTGGGGTGATGCATAAAACAAGGGTTTCAAATTAGCTCAGATACCGTTCCATAAACCCAATATGTAATAGACAAGACCTACTCCTTGCTCAGTGAAGTGGACTAAACACCCCCTGTTCACCGCCCAAGAATATATCTGACTAGTAAGAATCTTAAAACCAATGTATTGATATCCCTCTGTAAGTGAGTCAAGTGGGTGTAAAGCAGCATAAACACAGCAGTGAAAGGCAGCTAAACCCCATTATAAAAATCAATTACTTTTAAAAACCCGTGAAACAAAGACAGTGAAAGAGAGAGAAATTCTTACAAAATTCGTTCAGGGGCTGGGATGCCACCTTTATTGACCATCTCTAGACCCACAGCTGATTGAGACAAAAGGGTGGACACTCTTCGGGCTGAGAGGTTTGGTGAGGTTGGGTGAGCAAATGCAGACCCTTTAAAGTAATACTGCGTGGTACCCATCCCATGGGTCCAAAATCTCCAGGTTCAAGGGCATCTTCCTACATCGAAAACATGCATGAGAAACCCAGAAGATGGTACACCGTGTGATCGGGACAGATTTCTAAATCGCACCTCATTTCTCATCTCCTTGTGCTCGGGCTCGCCATTACAGCAGCTTTACTAGCAATCTCCCTCCTTGGAGAATGAGCACCTTTAACCTCCTGTTCTGTACAGGTTGCAAATTTGTCCTGAGGATGAACGGGAAGAGGGGGAACCAATGAGAGACTAGGTGTAGGTGTGGGGACAGGCACAGGTCACTCTATTTTCCCATCAGGAAGAAGAATTAAGCACAGGTTCAGACTGCCGCCCGGAAGCAGAACAGGGCCTGAAGCAATCCTGTGCTTTTGCCGCCAGCTCCCAAAAAAGCGAGTTGAAAAATCGAGCTCAGGGGCACTGCAATTCACGAACCTGCAGAGTTATAAATGATAACTCTCGTCCACAAATATATTGAGGGAAGGCAACGAAGAGGATTTGAAAGCAAGGCAGAATTGCAGGAAACAGATTTCAGGAGGTAGATTCGAATCGCCTTTAAAGCACAGGAAAAGCGGCAAAACCTCGACCATGATGCCCTTGGCCAAAAAGGGCGTATGCGTTTTTTCCTGAATATATTCAGGAAAAAACGCATACGCCCTTTTTGGCCAACCAAGCAACCTGGAAAGGCAAATCAGCGCTACAAAGAAGTCTCGCTTCCCATCGGTCAAAAGGGCCATGCTGAATAAAGTGTCAAAACCAGAAATGCAGGACAGGCCATGGAGAAACGGGAGCCTTGCTACGGTGATGGGCGGGATGTAAATTGCCAACAGCCACTCTGGAGAAGAGTACGGGGTGTCCTGAAACATCTAAAAAACTCAGCTTAGAGAGCATAGGGCACTTCCACTCATGGGCGTATAAATTGGGAAAACTAAAAATCAGCAAGACACAGGCACCCCAAAGTTTAGGGCTGCTCTGTTGACAAGAACCTCCACTTCGTTACACCTTAAATATCACAGGAAAGAGAAAAATGGATAAGGAAGTTGTGGTCCTTATGTACAATGGCATATCACTGAGCCATGAAATTAACGTCATAAGGCTAGTAGCAGCATGATGAGAGGATTTAGTTACGACGATTCTAAGTGAAATAAGTCACACAGAAAAAGACACTTATCATAAGATATCACTTAGAGAGGGAATGTAAAAACCGCTACACTTGAACTGAATTACAAAACAGAACAGCGTCACACGTTTCGAAGACACACTATGGCTGCTTAACGGGAAAGGTGAGGTGGGGTGATGCATAAAACAAGGGTTTCAAATTAGCTCAGATACCGTTCCATAAACCCAATATGTAATAGACAAGACCTACTCCTTGCTCAGTGAACTGGACTCAACACCCCCTGTTCACCGCCCAAGAATATATCTGACTAGTAAGAATCTTAAAACCAATGTATTGATATCCCTCTGTAAGTGAGTCAAGTGGGTGTAAAGCGGCATAAACACAGCAGTGAAAAGCAGCTAAACCCCATTATAAAAATCAATTACTTTTAAAAACCCGTGAAACAAAGACAGTGAAAGAGAGAGAAATTCTTACAAAATTCGTTCAGGGGCTGTGATGCCACCTGGATTGACCATCTCTAGACCCACAGCTGATTGAGACATAAGGGTCGACACTCTTGGGGCTGAGAGGTTTGGTGAGGTTGGGTGAGCAAACGCAGACCCTTTAAAGTAATACTGCGTGGTACCCATCCCATGGGTCCAAAATCTCCAGGTTCAAGGGACTCTTCCTACATCGAAAACATGCATGAGAAACCCAGAAGATGGTACACCGTGTGATCGGGAAAGGTTTCTAAAACGCACCTCATTTCTCATCTCCTTGTGCTCGGGTTGGCCATTACAGCCGCTTTACTAGCAATCTCCCTCCTTCGAGAATCAGCACCTTTAACCTCCTGTTCCATACAGGTTGCAATTTGTCCTGAGGATGAACGGGAAGAGGGGGAACCAGTGAGAGACTAGCTCTAGGTGTTGGGACAGGCACAGGTCACTCTATTTTCCCATCAGGAAGAAGAATTAAGCACAGGTTCAGCCTGCCGCCCGGAAGCAGAACAGGGCCTGAAGCAATCCTGTGCTTTTGCCGCCAGCTCCCAAAAAAGCGAGTTGAAAAATGGAGCTCAGGGGCACTGCAATTCACAAACCTGCAGAGTTATAAATGATAACTCTCGTCCACAAATATATTGAGGGAAGGCAATGAAGAGGATTTGAAAGCAAGGCAGAATTGCAGGAAACAGATTTCAGGAGGTAGGTTCGAATCGCCTTTAAAGCACAGGAAAAGCGGCAAAACCTCGACCATGATGCCCTTGGCCAAAAAGGGCGTATGCGTTTTTTCCTGAATATATTCAGGAAAAAACGCATACGCCCTTTTTGGCCAACCAAGCAACCTGGAAAGGCAAATCAGCGCTACAAAGAAGTCTCGCTTCCCATCGGTCAAAAGGGCCATGCTGAATAAAGTGTCAAAACCAGAAATGCAGGACAGGCCATGGAGAAACGGGAGCCTTGCTACGCTGATGGGTGGGAGGTAAATTGCCAACAGCCACTCTGGAGAAGTGTACGGTGTGTCCTGAAACATCTAAAAAACTCAGCCTAGAGAGCATAGGGCACTTCCAGTCATGGGCGTATAAATTGGGAAAATGAAAAATCAGCAAGACAAAGGCACCCCAAAGTTTAGGGCTGCTCTGTTGACAAGAACCTCCACTTCGTTACACCTTAAATATCCCAGGCAATAGAAAAATGGATAAAGAAGTTGTGGTCCATATGTATAATGGCATATCACTCAGCAATGAAATCAACATCATAAGGCTAGTACCAGCATGATGAGAAGATTTAGGTACGACGATTCTAAGTGAAATAAGTCACACAGAAAAAGGCACTTATCATAAGATATCACTAATACAGGGAATGTAAAAACCGCTACACTTGAACTGAATTACAAAACAGAACAGCGTCACACGTTTAGAAAAAACATTATGGCTGCTTAACGGGAAAGGTGAGGAGGGGTGATGCATAAAACAAGGCTTCCAAATTAGCTCAGATACTGTTCCATAAACCCAATATGTAACAGACAAGACCTACTCCTTGCTCAGTGAACTGGATTCAACACCCCCTGTTCACCGCCCAAGAATATATCTGACTAGTAAGACTCTTAAAACCAATGTATTGATATCTCTCTGTAAGTGAGTCAAGTGGGTGTAAAGCGGCATAAACACAGCAGTGAAAAGCAGCTAAACCCCATTATAAAAATCAATTACTTTTATAAACCCGTGAAACAAAGACAGTGAAAGAGAGAGAAATTCATACAGAATTCGTTCAGGGGCTGGGATGCCACCTTTATTGACCATCTCTAGACCCACAGCTGATTGAGTCATAAGGGTGGACACTCTTGGGGCTGAGAGGTTTGGTGAGGTTGGGTGAGCAAATGCAGACCCTTTAAAGTAATACTGCGTGGTACCCATCCCATGGGTCCAAAATCTCCAGGTTCAAGGGCATCTTCCTACATCGAAAACATGCATGAGAAACCCAGAAGATGGTACACCGTGTGATCGGGACAGATTTCTAAATCGCACCTCATTTCTCATCTCCTTGTGCTCGGGCTCGCCATTACAGCAGCTTTACTAGCAATCTCCCTCCTTGGAGAATGAGCACCTTTAACCTCCTGTTCTGTACAGGTTGCAAATTTGTCCTGAGGATGAACGGGAAGAGGGGGAACCAATGAGAGACTAGGTGTAGGTGTGGGGACAGGCACAGGTCACTCTATTTTCCCATCAGGAAGAAGAAATAACCACAGGTTCAGCCTGCCGCCCGGAAGCAGAACAGGGCCTGAAGCAATCCTGTGCTTTTGCCGCCAGCTCCCAAAAAAGCGAGTTGAAAAATCGAGCTCAGGGGCACTGCAATTCACGAACCTGCAGAGTTATAAATGATAACTCTCGTCCACAAATATATTGAGGGAAGGCAACGAAGAGGATTTGAAAGCAAGGCAGAATTGCAGGAAACAGATTTCAGGAGGTAGATTCGAATCGCCTTTAAAGCACAGGAAAAGCGGCAAAACCTCGACCATGATGCCCTTGGCCAAAAAGGGCGTATGCGTTTTTTCCTGAATATATTCAGGAAAAAACGCATACGCCCTTTTTGGCCAACCAAGCAACCTGGAAAGGCAAATCAGCGCTACAAAGAAGTCTCGCTTCCCATCGGTCAAAAGGGCCATGCTGAATAAAGTGTCAAAACCAGAAATGCAGGACAGGCCATGGAGAAACGGGAGCCTTGCTACGCTGATGGGCGGGATGTAAATTGCCAACAGCCACTCTGGAGAAGAGTACGGGGTGTCCTGAAACATCTAAAAAACTCAGCTTAGAGAGCATAGGGCACTTCCACTCATGGGCGTATAAATTGGGAAAACTAAAAATCAGCAAGACACAGGCACCCCAAAGTTTAGGGCTGCTCTGTTGACAAGAACCTCCACTTCGTTACACCTTAAATCTCAAAGGAAAGAGAAAAATGGATAAGGAAGTTGTGGTCCTTATGTACAATGGCATATCACTCAGCCATGAAATTAACGTCATAAGGCTAGTAGCAGCATGATGAGAGGATTTAGGTACGACGATTCTAAGTGAAATAAGTCACACAGAAAAAGACACTTATCATAAGATATCACTTAGAGAGGGAATGTAAAAACCGCTACACTTGAACTGAATTACAAAACAGAACAGCGTCACACGTTTAGAAGACACACTATGGCTGCTTAACGGGAAAGGTGAGGTGGGGTGATGCATAAAACAAGGGTTTCAAATTAGCTCAGATACCGTTCCATAAACCCAATATGTAATAGACAAGACCTACTCCTTGCTCAGTGAAGTGGACTAAACACCCCCTGTTCACCGCCCAAGAATATATCTGACTAGTAAGAATCTTAAAACCAATGTATTGATATCCCTCTGTAAGTGAGTCAAGTGGGTGTAAAGCGGCATAAACACACCAGTGAAAAGCAGCTAAACCCCATTATAAAAATCAATGACTTTTAAAAACCCGTGAAACAAAGACAGTGAAAGAGAGAGAAATTCTTACAAAATTCGTTCAGGGGCTGTGATGCCACCTGGATAGACCATCTCTAGACCCACAGCAGATTGAGACATAAGGGTGGACACTCTTGGGGCTGAGAGGTTTGGTGAGGTTGGGTGAGCAAACGCAGACCCTTTAAAGTAATACTGCGTGGTACCCATCCCATGGGTCCAAAATCTCCAGGTTCAAGGGCATCTTCCTACATCGAAAACATGCATGAGAAACTCGGAAGATGGTACACGGTGTGATCGGGAAAGGTTTCTAAAACGCACCTCATTTCTCATCTCCTTGTGCTCGGGTTGGCCATTACAGCCGCTTTACTAGCAATCTCCCTCCTTCGAGAATCAGCACCTTTAACCTCCTGTTCCGTACAGGTTGCAATTTGTCCTGAGGATGAACGGGAAGAGGGGGAACCAGTGAGAGACTAGCTCTAGGTGTTGGGACAGGCACAGGTCACTCTATTTTCCCATCAGGAAGAAGAATTAACCACAGGCTCAGCCTGCCGCCCGGAACCAGAATAGGGCCTGAAGCAATCCTGCGCTTTTGCGGCCAGCTCCGAAGAAAGCGAGTTGAAAAATGGAGCTCAGGGGCACTGCAATTCACAAACCTGCAGAGTTAGAAATGATAACTCTCGTCCACAAATATATTGAGGGAAGGCAACGAAGAGGATTTGAAAGCAAGGCAGAATAGCAGGAAACAGATTTCAGGAGGTAGAGTCGAATCGCCTTTAAAGCTCAGGAAAAGCGGCAAAACCTCGACCATGATGCCCTTGGCCAAAAAGGGCGTATGCGTTTTTTCCTGAATATATTCAGGAAAAAACGCATACGCCCTTTTTGGCCAAACAAGCAACCTGGAAAGGCAAATCAGCGCTACAAAGAAGTCTCGCTTCCCATCGGTCAAAAGGGCCATGCTGAATAAAGTATCAAAACCAGAAATGCAGGACAGGCCATGGAGCAACGGGAGCCTTGCTACGCTGATGGGTGGGAGGTAAATTGCCAACAGCCACTCTGGAGAAGTGTACGGTGTGTCCTGAAACATCTAAAAAACTCAGCTTAGAGAGCATAGGGCACTTCCAGTCATGGGCGTATAAATTGGGAAAATGAAAAATCAGCAAGACACAGGCACCCCAAAGTTTAGGGCTGCTCTGTTGACAAGAACCTCCACTTCGTTACACCTTAAATATCCCAGGCAATAGAAAAATGGATAAAGAAGTTGTGGTCCATATGTATAATGGCATATCACTCAGCAATGAAATCAACATCATAAGGCTAGTAGCAGCATGATGAGAAGATTTAGGTACGACGATTCTAAGTGAAATAAGTCACACAGAAAAAGGCACTTATCATAAGATATCACTAATACAGGGAATGTAAAAACCGCTACACTTGAACTGAATTACAAAACAGAACAGCGTCACACGTTTAGAAAACACATTATGGCTGCTTAACGGGAAAGGTGAGGAGGGGTGATGCATAAAACAAGGCTTCCAAATTAGCTCAGATACTGTTCCATAAACCAAATATGTAACAGACAAGACCTACTCCTTGCTCAGTGAACTGGATTCAACACCCCCTGTTCACCGCCCAAGAATATATCTGACTAGTAAGACTCTTAAAACCAATGTATTGATATCTCTCTGTAAGTGAGTCAAGTGGGTGTAAAGCGGCATAAACACAGCAGTGAAAGGCAGCTAAACCCCATTATAAAAATCAATTACTTTTAAAAACCCGTGAAACAAAGACAGTGAAAGAGAGAGAAATTCTTACAAAATTCGTTCAGGGGCTGGGATGCCACCTTTATTGACCATCTCTAGACCCACAGCTGATTGAGACAAAAGGGTGGACACTCTTCGGGCTGAGAGGTTTGGTGAGGTTGGGTGAGCAAATGCAGACCCTTTAAAGTAATACTGCGTGGTACCCATCCCATGGGTCCAAAATCTCCAGGTTCAAGGGCATCTTCCTACATCGAAAACATGCATGAGAAACCCAGAAGATGGTACACCGTGTGATCGGGACAGATTTCTAAATCGCACCTCATTTCTCATCTCCTTGTGCTCGGGCTCGCCATTACAGCAGCTTTACTAGCAATCTCCCTCCTTGGAGAATGAGCACCTTTAACCTCCTGTTCTGTACAGGTTGCAAATTTGTCCTGAGGATGAACGGGAAGAGGGGGAACCAATGAGAGACTAGGTGTAGGTGTGGGGACAGGCACAGGTCACTCTATTTTCCCATCAGGAAGAAGAAATAACCACAGGTTCAGCCTGCCGCCCGGAAGCAGAACAGGGCCTGAAGCAATCCTGTGCTTTTGCCGCCAGCTCCCAAAAAAGCGAGTTGAAAAATCGAGCTCAGGGGCGCTGCAATTCACGAACCTGCAGAGTTATAAATGATAACTCTCGTCCACAAATATATTGAGGGAAGGCAACGAAGAGGATTTGAAAGCAAGGCAGAATTGCAGGAAACAGATTTCAGGAGGTAGATTCGAATCGCCTTTAAAGCACAGGAAAAGCGGCAAAACCTCGACCATGATGCCCTTGGCCAAAAAGGGCGTATGCGTTTTTTCCTGAATATATTCAGGAAAAAACGCATACGCCCTTTTTGGCCAACCAAGCAACCTGGAAAGGCAAATCAGCGCTACAAAGAAGTCTCGCTTCCCATCGGTCAAAAGGGCCATGCTGAATAAAGTGTCAAAACCAGAAATGCAGGACAGGCCATGGAGAAACGGGAGCCTTGCTACGCTGATGGGCGGGATGTAAATTGCCAACAGCCACTCTGGAGAAGAGTACGGGGTGTCCTGAAACATCTAAAAAACTCAGCTTAGAGAGCATAGGGCACTTCCACTCATGGGCGTATAAATTGGGAAAACTAAAAATCAGCAAGACACAGGCACCCCAAAGTTTAGGGCTGCTCTGTTGACAAGAACCTCCACTTTGTTACACCTTAAATCTCAAAGGAAAGAGAAAAATGGATAAGGAAGTTGTGGTCCTTATGTACAATGGCATATCACTCAGCCATGAAATTAACGTCATAAGGCTAGTAGCAGCATGATGAGAGGATTTAGGTACGACGATTCTAAGTGAAATAAGTCACACAGAAAAAGACACTTATCATAAGATATCACTTAGAGAGGGAATGTAAAAACCGCTACACTTGAACTGAATTACAAAACAGAACAGCGTCACACGTTTAGAAGACACACTATGGCTGCTTAACGGGAAAGGTGAGGTGGGGTGATGCATAAAACAAGGGTTTCAAATTAGCTCAGATACCGTTCCATAAACCCAATATGTAATAGACAAGACCTACTCCTTGCTCAGTGAAGTGGACTAAACACCCCCTGTTCACCGCCCAAGAATATATCTGACTAGTAAGAATCTTAAAACCAATGTATTGATATCCCTCTGTAAGTGAGTCAAGTGGGTGTAAAGCGGCATAAACACACCAGTGAAAAGCAGCTAAACCCCATTATAAAAATCAATGACTTTTAAAAACCCGTGAAACAAAGACAGTGAAAGAGAGAGAAATTCTTACAAAATTCGTTCAGGGGCTGTGATGCCACCTGGATAGACCATCTCTAGACCCACAGCAGATTGAGACATAAGGGTGGACACTCTTGGGGCTGAGAGGTTTGGTGAGGTTGGGTGAGCAAACGCAGACCCTTTAAAGTAATACTGCGTGGTACCCATCCCATGGGTCCAAAATCTCCAGGTTCAAGGGCATCTTCCTACATCGAAAACATGCATGAGAAACTCGGAAGATGGTACACGGTGTGATCGGGAAAGGTTTCTAAAACGCACCTCATTTCTCATCTCCTTGTGCTCGGGTTGGCCATTACAGCCGCTTTACTAGCAATCTCCCTCCTTCGAGAATCAGCACCTTTAACCTCCTGTTCCGTACAGGTTGCAATTTGTCCTGAGGATGAACGGGAAGAGGGGGAACCAGTGAGAGACTAGCTCTAGGTGTTGGGACAGGCACAGGTCACTCTATTTTCCCATCAGGAAGAAGAATTAACCACAGGCTCAGCCTGCCGCCCGGAACCAGAATAGGGCCTGAAGCAATCCTGCGCTTTTGCGGCCAGCTCCGAAGAAAGCGAGTTGAAAAATGGAGCTCAGGGGCACTGCAATTCACAAACCTGCAGAGTTAGAAATGATAACTCTCGTCCACAAATATATTGAGGGAAGGCAACGAAGAGGATTTGAAAGCAAGGCAGAATAGCAGGAAACAGATTTCAGGAGGTAGAGTCGAATCGCCTTTAAAGCTCAGGAAAAGCGGCAAAACCTCGACCATGATGCCCTTGGCCAAAAAGGGCGTATGCGTTTTTTCCTGAATATATTCAGGAAAAAACGCATACGCCCTTTTTGGCCAAGCAAGCAACCTGGAAAGGCAAATCAGCGCTACAAAGAAGTCTCGCTTCCCATCGGTCAAAAGGGCCATGCTGAATAAAGTGTCAAAACCAGAAATGCAGGACAGGCCATGGAGAAACGGGAGCCTTGCTACGCTGATGGGCGGGATGTAAATTGCCAACAGCCACTCTGGAGAAGGGTACGGGGTGTCCTGAAACATCTAAAAAACTCAGCTTAGAGAGCATAGGGCACTTCCACTCATGGGCGTATAAATTGGGAAAACTAAAAATCAGTAGGACACAGGCACCCCAAAGTTTAGGGTTGCTCTGTTGACAAAACCTCCACTTCGTTACACCTTAAATATCGCAGGAAAGAGAAAAATGGATAAGGAAGTTGTTGTCCATATGTACAATGGCATATCACTCAGCCATGAAATTAACGTCATAAGGCTAGTAGCAGCATGATTAGAGGATTTAGGTACGACGATTCTAAGTGAAATAAGTCACACAGAAAAAATCACTTATCATAAGATATCACTTAGAGAGGGAATGTAAAAACCGCTACACTTGAACTGAATTACAAAACAGAACAGCGTCACACGTTTAGAAGACACACTATGGCTGCTTAACGGGAAAGGTGAGGAGGGGTGATGCATAAAACAAGGCTTCCAAATTAGCTCAGATACTGTTCCATAAACCAAATATGTAACAGACAAGACCTACTCCTTGCTCAGTGAACTGGATTCAACACCCCCTGTTCACCGCCCAAGAATATATCTGACTAGTAAGACTCTTAAAACCAATGTATTGATATCTCTCTGTAAGTGAGTCAAGTGGGTGTAAAGCGGCATAAACACAGCAGTGAAAAGCAGCTAAACCCCATTATAAAAATCAATTACTTTTAAAAACCCGTGAAACAAAGACAGTGAAAGAGAGAGAAATTCATAGAGAATTCGTTCAGGGGCTGGGATGCCACCTTTATTGACCATCTCTAGACCCACAGCTGATTGAGACATAAGGGTGGACACTCTTGGGGCTGAGAGGTTTGGTGAGGTTGGGTGAGCAAACGCAGACCCTTTAAAGTAGTACTTCGTGGTACCCATCCCATGGGTCCAAAATCTCCAGGTTCAAGGGCATCTTCCTACATCGAAAACATGCATGAGAAACCCAGAATACGGTACACCGTGTGATCGGGAAAGGTTTCTAAAACGCACCTCATTTCTCATCTCCTTGTGCTCGGGCTCGCCATTACAGCCGCTTTACTAGCAATCTCCCTCCTTGGAGAATGAGCACCTTTAACCTCCTGTTCTGTACAGGTTGCAAATTTGTCCTGAGGATGAACGGGAAGAGGGGGAACCAATGAGAGACTAGGTCTAGGTGTGGGGACAGGCACAGGTCACTCTATTTTCCCATCAGGAAGAAGAATTAAGCACAGGTTCAGACTGCCGCCCGGAAGCAGAACAGGGCCTGAAGCAATCCTGTGCTTTTGCCGCCAGCTCCCAAAAAAGCGAGTTGAAAAATCGAGCTCAGGGGCACTGCAATTCACGAACCTGCAGAGTTATAAATGATAACTCTCGTCCACAAATATATTGAGGGAAGGCAACGAAGAGGATTTGAAAGCAAGGCAGAATTGCAGGAAACAGATTTCAGGAGGTAGATTCGAATCGCCTTTAAAGCACAGGAAAAGCGGCAAAACCTCGACCATGATGCCCTTGGCCAAAAAGGGCGTATGCGTTTTTTCCTGAATATATTCAGGAAAAAACGCATACGCCCTTTTTGGCCAACCAAGCAACCTGGAAAGGCAAATCAGTGCTACAAAGAAGTCTCGCTTCCCATCGGTCAAAAGGGCCATGCTGAATAAAGTGTCAAAACCAGAAATGCAGGACAGGCCATGGAGAAATGGGAGCCTTGCTACGCTGATGGGCGGGATGTAAATTGCCAACAGCCACTCTGGAGAAGAGTACGGGGTGTCCTGAAACATCTAAAAAACTCAGCTTAGAGAGCATAGGGCACTTCCACTCATGGGCGTATAAATTGGGAAAACTAAAAATCAGCAAGACACAGGCACCCCAAAGTTTAGGGCTGCTCTGTTGACAAGAACCTCCACTTCGTTACACCTTAAATCTCAAAGGAAAGAGAAAAATGGATAAGGAAGTTGTGGTCCTTATGTACAATGGCATATCACTCAGCCATGAAATTAACGTCATAAGGCTAGTAGCAGCATGATGAGAGGATTTAGGTACGACGATTCTAAGTGAAATAAGTCACACAGAAAAAGACACTTATCATAAGATATCACTTAGAGAGGGAATGTAAAAACCGCTACACTTGAACTGAATTACAAAACAGAACAGCGTCACACGTTTAGAAGACACACTATGGCTGCTTAACAGGAAAGGTGAGGTGGGTGATGCATAAAACAAGGGTTTCAAATGAGCTCAGATACCGTTCCATAAACCCAATATGTAATAGACAAGACCTACTCCTTGCTCAGTGAAATGGACTCAACACCCCCTGTTCACCGCCCAAGAATATATCTGACTAGTAAGAATCTTAAAACCAATGTATTGATATCCCTCTGTAAGTGAGTCAAGTGGGTGTAAAGGGGCATAAACACAGCAGTGAAAAGCAGCTAAACCCCATTATAAAAATCAATTACTTTTAAAACCCCGTGAAACAAAGACAGTGAAAGAGAGAGAAATTCTTACAAAATTCGTTCAGGGGCTGTGATGCCACCTGGATTGACCGTCTCTAGACCCACAGCTGATTGAGACATAAGGGTGGACACTCTTGGGGCTGAGAGGTTTAGTTAGGTTCGGTGAGAAAAGGCAGACCCTTTAAAGTAATACTGCGTGGTACCCATCCCATGGGTCCAAAATCTCCAGGTTCAAGGGCATCTTCCTACATCGAAAACATGCATGAGAAACCCAGAAGATGGTACACCGTGTGATCGGGAAAGGTTTCTAAAACGCACCTCATTTCTCATCTCCTTGTGCTCGGGTTGGCCATTACAGCCACTTTACTAGCAATCTCCCTCCTTCGAGAATCAGCACCTTTAACCTCCTGTTCCGTACAGGTTGCAATTTGTCCTGAGGATGAACGGGAAGAGGGGGAACCAGTGAGAGACTAGCTCTAGGTGTTGGGACAGGCACAGTTCGCTCTATTTTCCCATCAGGAAGAAGAATTAACCACAGGTTCATCCTGCCGCCCGGAAGCAGAACAGGGCCTGAAGCAATCCTGTGGTTTTGCCGCCAGCTCCCAAAAAAGCGAGTTGAAAAATCGAGCTCAGGGGCACTGCAATTCACAAACCTGCAGAGTTAGAAATGATAACTCTCGTCCACAAATATATTGAGGGAAGGCAACGAAGAGGATTTGAAAGCAAGGCAGAATTGCAGGAAACAGATTTCAGGAGGTAGAGTCGAATCGCCTTTAAAGCTCAGGAAAAGCGGCAAAACCTCGACAATGATGCCCTTGGCCAAAAAGGGCGTATGCGTTTTTTCCTGAATATATTCAGGAAAAAACGCATACGCCCTTTTTGGCCAACCAAGCAACCTGGAAAGGCAAATCAGCGCTACAAAGAAGTCTCGCTTCCCATCGGTCAAAAGGGCCATGCTGAATAAAGTGTCAAAACCAGAAATGCAGGACAGGCCATGGAGAAACGGGAGCCTTGCTACGCTGATGGGCGGGATGTAAATTGCCAACAGCCACTCTGGAGAAGAGTACAGGGTGTCCTGAAACATCTAAAAAACTCAGCTTAGAGAGCATAGGGCACTTCCACTCATGGGCGTATAAATTGGGAAAACTAAAAATCAGCAAGACACAGGCACCCCAAAGTTTAGGGCTGCTCTGTTGACAAGAACCTCCACTTCGTTACACCTTAAATATCCCAGGAAAGAGAAAAATGGATAAGGAATTTGTGGTCCTTATGTACAATGGCATATCACTCAGCCATGAAATTAACGTCATAAGGCTAGTAGCAGCATGATGAGAGGATTTAGGTACGACGATTCTAAGTGAAATAAGTCACACAGAAAAAGACACTTATCATAAGATATCACTTAGAGAGGGAATGTAAAAACCGCTACACTTGAACTGAATTACAAAACAGAACAGCGTCACACGTTTAGAAGACACACTATGGCTGCTTAACGGGAAAGGTGAGGTGGGGTGATGCATAAAACAAGGGTTTCAAATTAGCTCAGATACCGTTCCATAAACCCAATATGTAATAGACAAGACCTACTCCTTGCTCAGTGAACTGGACTCAACACCCCCTGTTCACCGCCCAAGAATATATCTGACTAGTAAGAATCTTAAAACCAATGTATTGATATCCCTCTGTAAGTGAGTCAAGTGGGTGTAAAGCGGCATAAACACAGCAGTGAAAAGCAGCTAAATCCCATTATAAAAATCAATTAATTTTAAAAACCCGTGAAACAAAGACAGTGAAAGAGAGAAAAATTCTTACAAAATTCGTTCAGGGGCTGTGATGCCACCTGGATTGACCATCTCTAGACCCACAGCTGATTGAGACATAAGGGTGGACACTCTTGGGGCTGAGAGGTTTGGTTAGGTTCGGTGAGCAAACGCAGACCCTTTAAAGTAATACTGCGTGGTACCCATCCCATGGGTCCAAAATCTCCAGGTTCAAGGGACTCTTCCTACATCGAAAACATGCATGAGAAACCCAGAAGATGGTACACCGTGTGATCGGGAAAGGTTTCTAAAACGCACCTCATTTCTCATCTCCTTGTGCTCGGGTTGGCCATTACAGCCGCTTTACTAGCAATCTCCCTCCTTCGAGAATCAGCACCTTTAACCTCCTGTTCCATACAGGTTGCAATTTGTCCTGAGGATGAACGGGAAGAGGGGGAACCAGTGAGAGACTAGCTCTAGGTGTTGGGACAGGCACAGGTCACTCTATTTTCCCATCAGGAAGAAGAATTAAGCACAGGTTCAGCCTGCCGCCCGGAAGCAGAACAGGGCCTGAAGCAATCCTGTGCTTTTGCCGCCAGCTCCCAAAAAAGCGAGTTGAAAAATGGAGCTCAGGGGCACTGCAATTCACAAACCTGCAGAGTTATAAATGATAACTCTCGTCCACAAATATATTGAGGGAAGGCAATGAAGAGGATTTGAAAGCAAGGCAGAATTGCAGGAAACAGATTTCAGGAGGTAGGTTCGAATCGCCTTTAAAGCACAGGAAAAGCGGCAAAACCTCGACCATGATGCCCTTGGCCAAAAAGGGCGTATGCGTTTTTTCCTGAATATATTCAGGAAAAAACGCATACGCCCTTTTTGGCCAACCAAGCAACCTGGAAAGGCAAATCAGCGCTACAAAGAAGTCTCGCTTCCCATCGGTCAAAAGGGCCATGCTGAATAAAGTGTCAAAACCAGAAATGCAGGACAGGCCATGGAGAAACGGGAGCCTTGCTACGCTGATGGGTGGGAGGTAAATTGCCAACAGCCACTCTGGAGAAGTGTACGGTGTGTCCTGAAACATCTAAAAAACTCAGCCTAGAGAGCATAGGGCACTTCCAGTCATGGGCGTATAAATTGGGAAAATGAAAAATCAGCAAGACACAGGCACCCCAAAGTTTAGGGCTGCTCTGTTGACAAGAACCTCCACTTCGTTACACCTTAAATATCCCAGGCAATAGAAAAATGGATAAAGAAGTTGTGGTCCATATGTATAATGGCATATCACTCAGCAATGAAATCAACATCATAAGGCTAGTACCAGCATGATGAGAAGATTTAGGTACGACGATTCTAAGTGAAATAAGTCACACAGAAAAAGGCACTTATCATAAGATATCACTAATACAGGGAATGTAAAAACCGCTACACTTGAACTGAATTACAAAACAGAACAGCGTCACACGTTTAGAAAAAACATTATGGCTGCTTAACGGGAAAGGTGAGGAGGGGTGATGCATAAAACAAGGCTTCCAAATTAGCTCAGATACTGTTCCATAAACCCAATATGTAACAGACAAGACCTACTCCTTGCTCAGTGAACTGGATTCAACACCCCCTGTTCACCGCCCAAGAATATATCTGACTAGTAAGACTCTTAAAACCAATGTATTGATATCTCTCTGTAAGTGAGTCAAGTGGGTGTAAAGCGGCATAAACACAGCAGTGAAAAGCAGCTAAACCCCATTATAAAAATCAATTACTTTTAAAAACCCGTGAAACAAAGACAGTGAAAGAGAGAGAAATTCATAGAGAATTCGTTCAGGGGCTGGGATGCCACCTTTAGTGACCATCTCTAGACCCACAGCTGATTGAGACATAAGGGTGGACACTCTTGGGGCTGAGAGGTTTGGTGAGGTTGGGTGAGCAAACGCAGACCCTTTAAAGTAGTACTTCGTGGTACCCATCCCATGGGTCCAAAATCTCCAGGTTCAAGGGCATCTTCCTACATCGAAAACATGCATGAGAAACCCAGAAGACGGTACACCGTGTGATCGGGAAAGGTTTCTAAAACGCACCTCATTTCTCATCTCCTTGTGCTCGGGCTCGCCATTACAGCCGCTTTACTAGCAATCTCCCTCCTTGGAGAATGAGCACCTTTAACCTCATGTTCCGTACAGGTTGCAAATTTGTCCTGAGGATGAACGGGAAGAGGGGGAACCAATGAGAGACTAGGTCTAGGTGTGGGGACAGGCACAGGTCACTCTATTTTCCCATCAGGAAGAAGAATTAACCACAGGCTCAGCCTGCCGCCCGGAAGCACAATAGGGCCTGAAGCAATCCTGCGCTTTTGCGGCCAGCTCCCAAGAAAGCGAGTTGAAAAATGGAGCTCAGGGGCACTGCAATTCACAAACCTGCAGAGTTAGAAATGATAACTCTCGTCCACAAATATATTGAGGGAAGGCAACGAAGAGGATTTGAAAGCAAGGCAGAATTGCAGGAAACAGATTTCAGGAGGTAGATTCGAATCGCCTTTAAAGCACAGGAAAAGCGGCAAAACCTCGACCATGATGCCCTTGGCCAAAAAGGGCGTATGCGTTTTTTCCTGAATATATTCAGAAAAAAACGCATACGCCCTTTTTGGCCAACCAAGCAACCTGGAAAGGCAAATCAGCGCTACAAAGAAGTCTCGCTTCCCATCGGTCAAAAGGGCCATGCTGAATAAAGTGTCAAAACCAGAAATGCAGGACAGGCCATGGAGAAACGGGAGCCTTGCTACGCTGATGGGCGGGATGTAAATTGCCAACAGCCACTCTGGAGAAGTGTACGGTGTGTCCTGAAACACCTAAAAAACTCAGCTTAGAGAGCATAGGGCACTTCCACTCATGGGCGTATAAATTGGGAAAACTAAAAATCAGCAAGACACAGGCACCCCAAAGTTTAGGGCTGCTCTGTTGACAAGAACCTCCACTTCGTTACACCTTAAATATCCAAGGAAAGAGAAAAATGGATAAAGAAGTTGTGGTCCATATGTATAATGGCATATCACTCAGCAATGAAATCAACATCATAAGGCTAGTAGCAGCATGATGAGAAGATTTAGGTACGACGATTCTAAGTGAAATAAGTCACACAGAAAAAGGCACTTATCATAAGATATCACTTATAGAGGGAATGTAAAAACCGCTACACTTGAACTGAATTACAAAACAGAACAGCGTCACACGTTTAGAAAACACACTATGGCTGCTTAACGGGAAAGGTGAGGTGGGGTGATGCATAAAACAAGGGTATCAAATTAGCTCAGATACTGTTCCATAACCCCAATATGTAACAGACAAGACCTACTCCTTGCTCAGTGAACTGGATTCAACACCCCCTGTTCACCGCCCAAGAATATATCTGACTAGTAAGACTCTTAAAACCAATGTATTGATATCTCTCTGTAAGTGAGTCAAGTGGGTGTAAAGCGGCATAAACACAGCAGTGAAAAGCAGCTAAACCCCATTATAAAAATCAATTACTTTTATAAACCCGTGAAACAAAGACAGTGAAAGAGAGAGAAATTCATACAGAATTCGTTCAGGGGCTGGGATGCCACCTTTATTGACCATCTCTAGACCCACAGCTGATTGAGTCATAAGGGTGGACACTCTTGGGGCTGAGAGGTTTGCTGAGGTTGGGTGAGAAAACGCAGACCCTGTAACGTAATATTGCGTGGTACCCATCCCATGGGTCCAAAATCTCCAGGTTCAAGGGCATCTTCCTACATCGAAAACATGCATGAGAAACCCAGAAGATGGTACACCGTGTGATCGGGAAAGGTTTCTAAAACGCACCTCATTTCTCATCTCCTTGTGCTCGGGTTGGCCATTACAGCCGCTTTACTAGCAATCTCCCTCCTTGGAGAATCAGCCCCTTTAACCTTCTGTTCCGAACAGGTTGCAATTTGTCCTGAGGATAAACGGGAAGAGGGGGAACCAATGAGAGACTAGCTCTAGGTGTTGGGACAGCCACATGTCACTCTATTTTCCCATCAGGAAGAAGGATTAACGACAGGCTCAGCCTGCCGCCCGGAAGCAGAACAGGGCCTGAAGCAATCCTGTGCTTTTGCGGCCAGCTCCCAAAAAAGCGAGTTGAAAAATCGAGCTCAGGGGCACTGCAATTCACAAACCTGCAGAGTTATAAATGATAACTCTCGTCCACAAATATATTGAGGGAAGGCAACGAAGAGGATTTGAAAGCATAGCAGAATTGCAGGAAACTGATTTCAGGAGGTAGAGTCGAATCGCCTTTAAAGCACAGGAAAAGCGGCAAAACCTCGACCATGATGCCCTTGGCCAAAAAGGGCGTATGCGTTTTTTCCTGAATATATTCAGGAAAAAACGCATACGCCCTTTTTGGCCAACCAAGCAACCTGGAAAGGCAAATCAGTGCTACAAAGAAGTCTCGCTTCCCATCGGTCAAAAGGGCCATGCTGAATAAAGTGTCAAAACCAGAAATGCAGGACAGGCCATGGAGAAACGGGAGCCTTGCTACGCTGATGGGTGGGATGTAAATTGCCAACAGCCACTCTGGAGAAGTGTACGGTGTGTCCTGAAACACCTAAAAAACTCAGCTTAGAGAGCATAGGGCACTTCCACTCATGGGCGTATAAATTGGGAAAACTAAAAATCAGCAAGACACAGGCACCCCAAAGTTTAGGGCTGCTCTGTTGACAAGAACCTCCACTTCGTTACACCTTAAATATCCCAGGAAAGAGAAAAATGGATAAGGAAGTTGTGGTCCTTATGTACAATGGCATATCACTCAGCCATGAAATTAACGTCATAAGGCTAGTAGCAGCATGATGAGAGGATTTAGGTACGACGATTCTAAGTGAAATAAGTCACACAGAAAAAGACACTTATCATAAGATATCACTTAGAGAGGGAATGTAAAAACCGCTACACTTGAACTGAATTACAAAACAGAACAGCGTCACACGTTTAGAAGACACACTATGGCTGCTTAAAGGGAAAGGTGAGGTGGGGTGATGCATAAAACAAGGGTTTCAAATTAGCTCAGATATCGTTCCATAAACCCAATATGTAATAGACAAGACCTACTCCTTGCTCAGTGAACTGGACTCAACACCCCCTGTTCACCGCCCAAGAATATATCTGACTAGTAAGAATCTTAAAACCAATGTATTGATATCCCTCTGTAAGTGAGTCAAGTGGGTGTAAAGCGGCATAAACACAGCAGTGAAAGGCAGCTAAACCCCATTATAAAAATCAATTACTTTTAAAAACCCGTGAAACAAAGACAGTGAAAGAGAGAGAAATTCTTACAAAATTCGTTCAGGGGCTGGGATGCCACCTTTATTGACCATCTCTAGACCCACAGCTGATTGAGACAAAAGGGTGGACACTCTTCGGGCTGAGAGGTTTGGTGAGGTTGGGTGAGCAAATGCAGACCCTTTAAAGTAATACTGCGTGGTACCCATCCCATGGGTCCAAAATCTCCAGGTTCAAGGGCATCTTCCTACATCGAAAACATGCATGAGAAACCCAGAAGATGGTACACCGTGTGATCGGGACAGATTTCTAAATCGCACCTCATTTCTCATCTCCTTGTGCTCGGGCTCGCCATTACAGCAGCTTTACTAGCAATCTCCCTCCTTGGAGAATGAGCACCTTTAACCTCCTGTTCTGTACAGGTTGCAAATTTGTCCTGAGGATGAACGGGAAGAGGGGGAACCAATGAGAGACTAGGTGTAGGTGTGGGGACAGGCACAGGTCACTCTATTTTCCCATCAGGAAGAAGAAATAACCACAGGTTCAGCCTGCCGCCCGGAAGCAGAACAGGGCCTGAAGCAATCCTGTGCTTTTGCCGCCAGCTCCCAAAAAAGCGAGTTGAAAAATCGAGCTCAGGGGCACTGCAATTCACGAACCTGCAGAGTTATAAATGATAACTCTCGTCCACAAATATATTGAGGGAAGGCAACGAAGAGGATTTGAAAGCAAGGCAGAATTGCAGGAAACAGATTTCAGGAGGTAGATTCGAATCGCCTTTAAAGCACAGGAAAAGCGGCAAAACCTCGACCATGATGCCCTTGGCCAAAAAGGGCGTATGCGTTTTTTCCTGAATATATTCAGGAAAAAACGCATACGCCCTTTTTGGCCAACCAAGCAACCTGGAAAGGCAAATCAGCGCTACAAAGAAGTCTCGCTTCCCATCGGTCAAAAGGGCCATGCTGAATAAAGTGTCAAAACCAGAAATGCAGGACAGGCCATGGAGAAACGGGAGCCTTGCTACGCTGATGGGCGGGATGTAAATTGCCAACAGCCACTCTGGAGAAGAGTACGGGGTGTCCTGAAACATCTAAAAAACTCAGCTTAGAGAGCATAGGGCACTTCCACTCATGGGCGTATAAATTGGGAAAACTAAAAATCAGCAAGACACAGGCACCCCAAAGTTTAGGGCTGCTCTGTTGACAAGAACCTCCACTTCGTTACACCTTAAATCTCAAAGGAAAGAGAAAAATGGATAAGGAAGTTGTGGTCCTTATGTACAATGGCATATCACTCAGCCATGAAATTAACGTCATAAGGCTAGTAGCAGCATGATGAGAGGATTTAGGTACGACGATTCTAAGTGAAATAAGTCACACAGAAAAAGACACTTATCATAAGATATCACTTAGAGAGGGAATGTAAAAACCGCTACACTTGAACTGAATTACAAAACAGAACAGCGTCACACGTTTAGAAGACACACTATGGCTGCTTAACGGGAAAGGTGAGGTGGGGTGATGCATAAAACAAGGGTTTCAAATTAGCTCAGATACCGTTCCATAAACCCAATATGTAATAGACAAGACCTACTCCTTGCTCAGTGAAGTGGACTAAACACCCCCTGTTCACCGCCCAAGAATATATCTGACTAGTAAGAATCTTAAAACCAATGTATTGATATCCCTCTGTAAGTGAGTCAAGTGGGTGTAAAGCGGCATAAACACACCAGTGAAAAGCAGCTAAACCCCATTATAAAAATCAATGACTTTTAAAAACCCGTGAAACAAAGACAGTGAAAGAGAGAGAAATTCTTACAAAATTCGTTCAGGGGCTGTGATGCCACCTGGATAGACCATCTCTAGACCCACAGCAGATTGAGACATAAGGGTGGACACTCTTGGGGCTGAGAGGTTTGGTGAGGTTGGGTGAGCAAACGCAGACCCTTTAAAGTAATACTGCGTGGTACCCATCCCATGGGTCCAAAATCTCCAGGTTCAAGGGCATCTTCCTACATCGAAAACATGCATGAGAAACTCGGAAGATGGAACACGGTGTGATCGGGAAAGGTTTCTAAAACGCACCTCATTTCTCATCTCCTTGTGCTCGGGTTGGCCATTACAGCCACTTTACTAGCAATCTCCCTCCTTCGAGAATCAGCACCTTTAACCTCCTGTTCCGTACAGGTTGCAATTTGTCCTGAGGATGAACGGGAAGAGGGGGAACCAGTGAGAGACTAGCTCTAGGTGTTGGGACAGGCACAGGTCACTCTATTTTCCCATCAGGAAGAAGAATTAACCACAGGCTCAGCCTGCCGCCCGGAACCAGAATAGGGCCTGAAGCAATCCTGCGCTTTTGCGGCCAGCTCCGAAGAAAGCGAGTTGAAAAATGGAGCTCAGGGGCACTGCAATTCACAAACCTGCAGAGTTAGAAATGATAACTCTCGTCCACAAATATATTGAGGGAAGGCAACGAAGAGGATTTGAAAGCAAGGCAGAATAGCAGGAAACAGATTTCAGGAGGTAGAGTCGAATCGCCTTTAAAGCTCAGGAAAAGCGGCAAAACCTCGACCATGATGCCCTTGGCCAAAAAGGGCGTATGCGTTTTTTCCTGAATATATTCAGGAAAAAACGCATACGCCCTTTTTGGCCAAACAAGCAACCTGGAAAGGCAAATCAGCGCTACAAAGAAGTCTCGCTTCCCATCGGTCAAAAGGGCCATGCTGAATAAAGTATCAAAACCAGAAATGCAGGACAGGCCATGGAGAAACGGGAGCCTTGCTACGCTGATGGGTGGGAGGTAAATTGCCAACAGCCACTCTGGAGAAGTGTACGGTGTGTCCTGAAACATCTAAAAAACTCAGCTTAGAGAGCATAGGGCACTTCCAGTCATGGGCGTATAAATTGGGAAAATGAAAAATCAGCAAGACACAGGCACCCCAAAGTTTAGGGCTGCTCTGTTGACAAGAACCTCCACTTCGTTACACCTTAAATATCCCAGGCAATAGAAAAATGGATAAAGAAGTTGTGGTCCATATGTATAATGGCATATCACTCAGCAATGAAATCAACATCATAAGGCTAGTAGCAGCATGATGAGAAGATTTAGGTACGACGATTCTAAGTGAAATAAGTCACACAGAAAAAGGCACTTATCATAAGATATCACTAATACAGGGAATGTAAAAACCGCTACACTTGAACTGAATTACAAAACAGAACAGCGTCACACGTTTAGAAAACACATTATGGCTGCTTAACGGGAAAGGTGAGGAGGGGTGATGCATAAAACAAGGCTTCCAAATTAGCTCAGATACTGTTCCATAAACCAAATATGTAACAGACAAGACCTACTCCTTGCTCAGTGAACTGGATTCAACACCCCCTGTTCACCGCCCAAGAATATATCTGACTAGTAAGACTCTTAAAACCAATGTATTGATATCTCTCTGTAAGTGAGTCAAGTGGGTGTAAAGCGGCATAAACACAGCAGTGAAAAGCAGCTAAACCCCATTATAAAAATCAATTACTTTTAAAAACCCGTGAAACAAAGACAGTGAAAGAGAGAGAAATTCATAGAGAATTCGTTCAGGGGCTGGGATGCCACCTTTAGTGACCATCTCTAGACCCACAGCTGATTGAGACATAAGGGTGGACACTCTTGGGGCTGAGAGGTTTGGTGAGGTTGGGTGAGCAAACGCAGACCCTTTAAAGTAGTACTTCGTGGTACCCATCCCATGGGTCCAAAATCTCCAGGTTCAAGGGCATCTTCCTACATCGAAAACATGCATGAGAAACCCAGAAGACGGTACACCGTGTGATCGGGAAAGGTTTCTAAAACGCACCTCATTTCTCATCTCCTTGTGCTCGGGCTCGCCATTACAGCCGCTTTACTAGCAATCTCCCTCCTTGGAGAATGAGCACCTTTAACCTCCTGTTCCGTACAGGTTGCAAATTTGTCCTGAGGATGAACGGGAAGAGGGGGAACCAATGAGAGACTAGGTCTAGGTGTGGGGACAGGCACAGGTCACTCTATTTTCCCATCAGGAAGAAGAATTAACCACAGGCTCAGCCTGCCGCCCGGAACCACAATAGGGCCTGAAGCAATCCTGCGCTTTTGCGGCCAGCTCCCAAGAAAGCGAGTTGAAAAATGGAGCTCAGGGGCACTGCAATTCACAAACCTGCAGAGTTAGAAATGATAACTCTCGTCCACAAATATATTGAGGGAAGGCAACGAAGAGGATTTGAAAGCAAGGCAGAATTGCAGGAAACAGATTTCAGGAGGTAGATTCGAATCGCCTTTAAAGCACAGGAAAAGCGGCAAAACATCGACCATGATGCCCTTGGCCAAAAAGGGCGTATGCGTTTTTTCCTGAATATATTCAGGAAAAAACGCATACGCCCTTTTTGGCCAACCAAGCAACCTGGAAAGGCAAATCAGCGCTACAAAGAAGTCTCGCTTCCCATCGGTCAAAAGGGCCATGCTGAATAAAGTGTCAAAACCAGAAATGCAGGACAGGCCATGGAGAAAAGGAAGCCTTGCTACGCTGATGGGCGGGATGTAAATTGCCAACAGCCACTCTGGAGAAGTGTACGGTGTGTCCTGAAACACCTAAAAAACTCAGCTTAGAGAGCATAGGGCACTTCCACTCATGGGCGTATAAATTGGGAAAACTAAAAATCAGCAAGACACAGGCACCCCAAAGTTTAGGGCTGCTCTGTTGACAAGAACCTCCACTTCGTTACACCTTAAATATCCAAGGAAAGAGAAAAATGGATAAAGAAGTTGTGGTCCATATGTATAATGGCATATCACTCAGCAATGAAATCAACATCATAAGGCTAGTACCAGCATGATGAGTAGATTTAGGTACGACGATTCTAAGTGAAATAAGTCACACAGAAAAAGGCACTTATCATAAGATATCACTTATAGAGGGAATGTAAAAACCGCTACACTTGAACTGAATTACAAAACAGAACAGCGTCACACGTTTAGAAAACACACTATGGCTGCTTAACGGGAAAGGTGAGGTGGGGTGATGCATAAAACAAGGGTATCAAATTAGCTCAGATACTGTTCCATAAACCCAATATGTAACAGACAAGACCTACTCCTTGCTCAGTGAACTGGATTCAACACCCCCTGTTCACCGCCCAAGAATATATCTGACTAGTAAGACTCTTAAAACCAATGTATTGATATCTCTCTGTAAGTGAGTCAAGTGGGTGTAAAGCGGCATAAACACAGCAGTGAAAAGCAGCTAAACCCCATTATAAAAATCAATTACTTTTATAAACCCGTGAAACAAAGACAGTGAAAGAGAGAGAAATTCATACAGAATTCGTTCAGGGGCTGGGATGCCACCTTTATTGACCATCTCTAGACCCACAGCTGATTGAGTCATAAGGGTGGACACTCTTGGGGCTGAGAGGTTTGCTGAGGTTGGGTGAGAAAACGCAGACCCTGTAACGTAATATTGCGTGGTACCCATCCCATGGGTCCAAAATCTCCAGGTTCAAGGGCATCTTCCTACATCGAAAACATGCATGAGAAACCCAGAAGATGGTACACCGTGTGATCGGGAAAGGTTTCTAAAACGCACCTCATTTCTCATCTCCTTGTGCTCGGGTTGGCCATTACAGCCGCTTTACTAGCAATCTCCCTCCTTGGAGAATCAGCCCCTTTAACCTTCTGTTCCGAACAGGTTGCAATTTGTCCTGAGGATAAACGGGAAGAGGGGGAACCAATGAGAGACTAGCTCTAGGTGTTGGGACAGCCACATGTCACTCTATTTTCCCATCAGGAAGAAGGATTAACGACAGGCTCAGCCTGCCGCCCGGAAGCAGAACAGGGCCTGAAGCAATCCTGTGCTTTTGCGGCCAGCTCCCAAAAAAGCGAGTTGAAAAATCGAGCTCAGGGGCACTGCAATTCACAAACCTGCAGAGTTATAAATGATAACTCTCGTCCACAAATATATTGAGGGAAGGCAACGAAGAGGATTTGAAAGCATAGCAGAATTGCAGGAAACTGATTTCAGGAGGTAGAGTCGAATCGCCTTTAAAGCACAGGAAAAGCGGCAAAACCTCGACCATGATGCCCTTGGCCAAAAAGGGCGTATGCGTTTTTTCCTGAATATATTCAGGAAAAAACGCATACGCCCTTTTTGGCCAACCAAGCAACCTGGAAAGGCAAATCAGTGCTACAAAGAAGTCTCGCTTCCCATCGGTCAAAAGGGCCATGCTGAATAAAGTGTCAAAACCAGAAATGCAGGACAGGCCATGGAGAAACGGGAGCCTTGCTACGCTGATGGGCGGGATGTAAATTGCCAACAGCCACTCTGGAGAAGTGTACGGTGTGTCCTGAAACACCTAAAAAACTCAGCTTAGAGAGCATAGGGCACTTCCACTCATGGGCGTATAAATTGGGAAAACTAAAAATCAGCAAGACACAGGCACCCCAAAGTTTAGGGCTGCTCTGTTGACAAGAACCTCCACTTCGTTACACCTTAAATATCCCAGGAAAGAGAAAAATGGATAAGGAAGTTGTGGTCCTTATGTACAATGGCATATCACTCAGCCATGAAATTAACGTCATAAGGCTAGTAGCAGCATGATGAGAGGATTTAGGTACGACGATTCTAAGTGAAATAAGTCACACAGAAAAAGACACTTATCATAAGATATCACTTAGAGAGGGAATGTAAAAACCGCTACACTTGAACTGAATTACAAAACAGAACAGCGTCACACGTTTAGAAGACACACTATGGCTGCTTAACGGGAAAGGTGAGGTGGGGTGATGCATAAAACAAGGGTTTCAAATTAGCTCAGATACCGTTCCATGAACCCAATATGTAATAGACAAGACCTACTCCTTGCTCAGTGAACTGGACTCAACACCCCCTGTTCACCGCCCAAGAATATATCTGACTAGTAAGAATCTTAAAACCAAAGTATTGATATCCCTCTGTAAGTGAGTCAAGTGGGTGTAAAGCGGCATAAACACAGCAGTGAAAGGCAGCTAAACCCCATTATAAAAATCAATTACTTTTAAAAACCCGTGAAACAAAGACAGTGAAAGAGAGAGAAATTCTTACAAAATTCGTTCAGGGGCTGGGATGCCACCTTTATTGACCATCTCTAGACCCACAGCTGATTGAGACAAAAGGGTGGACACTCTTCGGGCTGAGAGGTTTGGTGAGGTTGGGTGAGCAAATGCAGACCCTTTAAAGTAATACTGCGTGGTACCCATCCCATGGGTCCAAAATCTCCAGGTTCAAGGGCATCTTCCTACATCGAAAACATGCATGAGAAACCCAGAAGATGGTACACCGTGTGATCGGGACAGATTTCTAAATCGCACCTCATTTCTCATCTCCTTGTGCTCGGGCTCGCCATTACAGCAGCTTTACTAGCAATCTCCCTCCTTGGAGAATGAGCACCTTTAACCTCCTGTTCTGTACAGGTTGCAAATTTGTCCTGAGGATGAACGGGAAGAGGGGGAACCAATGAGAGACTAGGTGTAGGTGTGGGGACAGGCACAGGTCACTCTATTTTCCCATCAGGAAGAAGAAATAACCACAGGTTCAGCCTGCCGCCCGGAAGCAGAACAGGGCCTGAAGCAATCCTGTGCTTTTGCCGCCAGCTCCCAAAAAAGCGAGTTGAAAAATCGAGCTCAGGGGCACTGCAATTCACGAACCTGCAGAGTTATAAATGATAACTCTCGTCCACAAATATATTGAGGGAAGGCAACGAAGAGGATTTGAAAGCAAGGCAGAATTGCAGGAAACAGATTTCAGGAGGTAGATTCGAATCGCCTTTAAAGCACAGGAAAAGCGGCAAAACCTCGACCATGATGCCCTTGGCCAAAAAGGGCGTATGCGTTTTTTCCTGAATATATTCAGGAAAAAACGCATACGCCCTTTTTGGCCAACCAAGCAACCTGGAAAGGCAAATCAGCGCTACAAAGAAGTCTCGCTTCCCATCGGTCAAAAGGGCCATGCTGAATAAAGTGTCAAAACCAGAAATGCAGGACAGGCCATGGAGAAACGGGAGCCTTGCTACGCTGATGGGCGGGATGTAAATTGCCAACAGCCACTCTGGAGAAGAGTACGGGGTGTCCTGAAACATCTAAAAAACTCAGCTTAGAGAGCATAGGGCACTTCCACTCATGGGCGTATAAATTGGGAAAACTAAAAATCAGCAAGACACAGGCACCCCAAAGTTTAGGGCTGCTCTGTTGACAAGAACCTCCACTTCGTTACACCTTAAATCTCAAAGGAAAGAGAAAAATGGATAAGGAAGTTGTGGTCCTTATGTACAATGGCATATCACTCAGCCATGAAATTAACGTCATAAGGCTAGTAGCAGCATGATGAGAGGATTTAGGTACGACGATTCTAAGTGAAATAAGTCACACAGAAAAAGACACTTATCATAAGATATCACTTAGAGAGGGAATGTAAAAACCGCTACACTTGAACTGAATTACAAAACAGAACAGCGTCACACGTTTAGAAGACACACTATGGCTGCTTAACGGGAAAGGTGAGGTGGGGTGATGCATAAAACAAGGGTTTCAAATTAGCTCAGATACCGTTCCATAAACCCAATATGTAATAGACAAGACCTACTCCTTGCTCAGTGAAGTGGACTAAACACCCCCTGTTCACCGCCCAAGAATATATCTGACTAGTAAGAATCTTAAAACCAATGTATTGATATCCCTCTGTAAGTGAGTCAAGTGGGTGTAAAGCGGCATAAACACACCAGTGAAAAGCAGCTAAACCCCATTATAAAAATCAATGACTTTTAAAAACCCGTGAAACAAAGACAGTGAAAGAGAGAGAAATTCTTACAAAATTCGTTCAGGGGCTGTGATGCCACCTGGATAGACCATCTCTAGACCCACAGCAGATTGAGACATAAGGGTGGACACTCTTGGGGCTGAGAGGTTTGGTGAGGTTGGGTGAGCAAACGCAGACCCTTTAAAGTAATACTGCGTGGTACCCATCCCATGGGTCCAAAATCTCCAGGTTCAAGGGCATCTTCCTACATCGAAAACATGCATGAGAAACTCGGAAGATGGAACACGGTGTGATCGGGAAAGGTTTCTAAAACGCACCTCATTTCTCATCTCCTTGTGCTCGGGTTGGCCATTACAGCCACTTTACTAGCAATCTCCCTCCTTCGAGAATCAGCACCTTTAACCTCCTGTTCCGTACAGGTTGCAATTTGTCCTGAGGATGAACGGGAAGAGGGGGAACCAGTGAGAGACTAGCTCTAGGTGTTGGGACAGGCACAGGTCACTCTATTTTCCCATCAGGAAGAAGAATTAACCACAGGCTCAGCCTGCCGCCCGGAACCAGAATAGGGCCTGAAGCAATCCTGCGCTTTTGCGGCCAGCTCCGAAGAAAGCGAGTTGAAAAATGGAGCTCAGGGGCACTGCAATTCACAAACCTGCAGAGTTAGAAATGATAACTCTCGTCCACAAATATATTGAGGGAAGGCAACGAAGAGGATTTGAAAGCAAGGCAGAATAGCAGGAAACAGATTTCAGGAGGTAGAGTCGAATCGCCTTTAAAGCTCAGGAAAAGCGGCAAAACCTCGACCATGATGCCCTTGGCCAAAAAGGGCGTATGCGTTTTTTCCTGAATATATTCAGGAAAAAACGCATACGCCCTTTTTGGCCAAACAAGCAACCTGGAAAGGCAAATCAGCGCTACAAAGAAGTCTCGCTTCCCATCGGTCAAAAGGGCCATGCTGAATAAAGTATCAAAACCAGAAATGCAGGACAGGCCATGGAGAAACGGGAGCCTTGCTACGCTGATGGGTGGGAGGTAAATTGCCAACAGCCACTCTGGAGAAGTGTACGGTGTGTCCTGAAACATCTAAAAAACTCAGCTTAGAGAGCATAGGGCACTTCCAGTCATGGGCGTATAAATTGGGAAAATGAAAAATCAGCAAGACACAGGCACCCCAAAGTTTAGGGCTGCTCTGTTGACAAGAACCTCCACTTCGTTACACCTTAAATATCCCAGGCAATAGAAAAATGGATAAAGAAGTTGTGGTCCATATGTATAATGGCATATCACTCAGCAATGAAATCAACATCATAAGGCTAGTAGCAGCATGATGAGAAGATTTAGGTACGACGATTCTAAGTGAAATAAGTCACACAGAAAAAGGCACTTATCATAAGATATCACTAATACAGGGAATGTAAAAACCGCTACACTTGAACTGAATTACAAAACAGAACAGCGTCACACGTTTAGAAAACACATTATGGCTGCTTAACGGGAAAGGTGAGGAGGGGTGATGCATAAAACAAGGCTTCCAAATTAGCTCAGATACTGTTCCATAAACCAAATATGTAACAGACAAGACCTACTCCTTGCTCAGTGAACTGGATTCAACACCCCCTGTTCACCGCCCAAGAATATATCTGACTAGTAAGACTCTTAAAACCAATGTATTGATATCTCTCTGTAAGTGAGTCAAGTGGGTGTAAAGCGGCATAAACACAGCAGTGAAAAGCAGCTAAACCCCATTATAAAAATCAATTACTTTTAAAAACCCGTGAAACAAAGACAGTGAAAGAGAGAGAAATTCATAGAGAATTCGTTCAGGGGCTGGGATGCCACCTTTAGTGACCATCTCTAGACCCACAGCTGATTGAGACATAAGGGTGGACACTCTTGGGGCTGAGAGGTTTGGTGAGGTTGGGTGAGCAAACGCAGACCCTTTAAAGTAGTACTTCGTGGTACCCATCCCATGGGTCCAAAATCTCCAGGTTCAAGGGCATCTTCCTACATCGAAAACATGCATGAGAAACCCAGAAGACGGTACACCGTGTGATCGGGAAAGGTTTCTAAAACGCACCTCATTTCTCATCTCCTTGTGCTCGGGCTCGCCATTACAGCCGCTTTACTAGCAATCTCCCTCCTTGGAGAATGAGCACCTTTAACCTCCTGTTCCGTACAGGTTGCAAATTTGTCCTGAGGATGAACGGGAAGAGGGGGAACCAATGAGAGACTAGGTCTAGGTGTGGGGACAGGCACAGGTCACTCTATTTTCCCATCAGGAAGAAGAATTAACCACAGGCTCAGCCTGCCGCCCGGAACCACAATAGGGCCTGAAGCAATCCTGCGCTTTTGCGGCCAGCTCCCAAGAAAGCGAGTTGAAAAATGGAGCTCAGGGGCACTGCAATTCACAAACCTGCAGAGTTAGAAATGATAACTCTCGTCCACAAATATATTGAGGGAAGGCAACGAAGAGGATTTGAAAGCAAGGCAGAATTGCAGGAAACAGATTTCAGGAGGTAGATTCGAATCGCCTTTAAAGCACAGGAAAAGCGGCAAAACATCGACCATGATGCCCTTGGCCAAAAAGGGCGTATGCGTTTTTTCCTGAATATATTCAGGAAAAAACGCATACGCCCTTTTTGGCCAACCAAGCAACCTGGAAAGGCAAATCAGCGCTACAAAGAAGTCTCGCTTCCCATCGGTCAAAAGGGCCATGCTGAATAAAGTGTCAAAACCAGAAATGCAGGACAGGCCATGGAGAAACGGGAGCCTTGCTACGCTGATGGGCGGGATGTAAATTGCCAACAGCCACTCTGGAGAAGTGTACGGTGTGTCCTGAAACACCTAAAAAACTCAGCTTAGAGAGCATAGGGCACTTCCACTCATGGGCGTATAAATTGGGAAAACTAAAAATCAGCAAGACACAGGCACCCCAAAGTTTAGGGCTGCTCTGTTGACAAGAACCTCCACTTCGTTACACCTTAAATATCCAAGGAAAGAGAAAAATGGATAAAGAAGTTGTGGTCCATATGTATAATGGCATATCACTCAGCAATGAAATCAACATCATAAGGCTAGTACCAGCATGATGAGTAGATTTAGGTACGACGATTCTAAGTGAAATAAGTCACACAGAAAAAGGCACTTATCATAAGATATCACTTATAGAGGGAATGTAAAAACCGCTACACTTGAACTGAATTACAAAACAGAACAGCGTCACACGTTTAGAAAACACACTATGGCTGCTTAACGGGAAAGGTGAGGTGGGGTGATGCATAAAACAAGGGTATCAAATTAGCTCAGATACTGTTCCATAAACCCAATATGTAACAGACAAGACCTACTCCTTGCTCAGTGAACTGGATTCAACACCCCCTGTTCACCGCCCAAGAATATATCTGACTAGTAAGACTCTTAAAACCAATGTATTGATATCTCTCTGTAAGTGAGTCAAGTGGGTGTAAAGCGGCATAAACACAGCAGTGAAAAGCAGCTAAACCCCATTATAAAAATCAATTACTTTTATAAACCCGTGAAACAAAGACAGTGAAAGAGAGAGAAATTCATACAGAATTCGTTCAGGGGCTGGGATGCCACCTTTATTGACCATCTCTAGACCCACAGCTGATTGAGTCATAAGGGTGGACACTCTTGGGGCTGAGAGGTTTGCTGAGGTTGGGTGAGAAAACGCAGACCCTGTAACGTAATATTGCGTGGTACCCATCCCATGGGTCCAAAATCTCCAGGTTCAAGGGCATCTTCCTACATCGAAAACATGCATGAGAAACCCAGAAGATGGTACACCGTGTGATCGGGAAAGGTTTCTAAAACGCACCTCATTTCTCATCTCCTTGTGCTCGGGTTGGCCATTACAGCCGCTTTACTAGCAATCTCCCTCCTTGGAGAATCAGCCCCTTTAACCTTCTGTTCCGAACAGGTTGCAATTTGTCCTGAGGATAAACGGGAAGAGGGGGAACCAATGAGAGACTAGCTCTAGGTGTTGGGACAGCCACATGTCACTCTATTTTCCCATCAGGAAGAAGGATTAACGACAGGCTCAGCCTGCCGCCCGGAAGCAGAACAGGGCCTGAAGCAATCCTGTGCTTTTGCGGCCAGCTCCCAAAAAAGCGAGTTGAAAAATCGAGCTCAGGGGCACTGCAATTCACAAACCTGCAGAGTTATAAATGATAACTCTCGTCCACAAATATATTGAGGGAAGGCAACGAAGAGGATTTGAAAGCATAGCAGAATTGCAGGAAACTGATTTCAGGAGGTAGAGTCGAATCGCCTTTAAAGCACAGGAAAAGCGGCAAAACCTCGACCATGATGCCCTTGGCCAAAAAGGGCGTATGCGTTTTTTCCTGAATATATTCAGGAAAAAACGCATACGCCCTTTTTGGCCAACCAAGCAACCTGGAAAGGCAAATCAGTGCTACAAAGAAGTCTCGCTTCCCATCGGTCAAAAGGGCCATGCTGAATAAAGTGTCAAAACCAGAAATGCAGGACAGGCCATGGAGAAACGGGAGCCTTGCTACGCTGATGGGCGGGATGTAAATTGCCAACAGCCACTCTGGAGAAGTGTACGGTGTGTCCTGAAACACCTAAAAAACTCAGCTTAGAGAGCATAGGGCACTTCCACTCATGGGCGTATAAATTGGGAAAACTAAAAATCAGCAAGACACAGGCACCCCAAAGTTTAGGGCTGCTCTGTTGACAAGAACCTCCACTTCGTTACACCTTAAATATCCCAGGAAAGAGAAAAATGGATAAGGAAGTTGTGGTCCTTATGTACAATGGCATATCACTCAGCCATGAAATTAACGTCATAAGGCTAGTAGCAGCATGATGAGAGGATTTAGGTACGACGATTCTAAGTGAAATAAGTCACACAGAAAAAGACACTTATCATAAGATATCACTTAGAGAGGGAATGTAAAAACCGCTACACTTGAACTGAATTACAAAACAGAACAGCGTCACACGTTTAGAAGACACACTATGGCTGCTTAACGGGAAAGGTGAGGTGGGGTGATGCATAAAACAAGGGTTTCAAATTAGCTCAGATACCGTTCCATAAACCCAATATGTAATAGACAAGACCTACTCCTTGCTCAGTGAACTGGACTCAACACCCCCTGTTCACCGCCCAAGAATATATCTGACTAGTAAGAATCTTAAAACCAAAGTATTGATATCCCTCTGTAAGTGAGTCAAGTGGGTGTAAAGCGGCATAAACACAGCAGTGAAAGGCAGCTAAACCCCATTATAAAAATCAATTACTTTTAAAAACCCGTGAAACAAAGACAGTGAAAGAGAGAGAAATTCTTACAAAATTCGTTCAGGGGCTGGGATGCCACCTTTATTGACCATCTCTAGACCCACAGCTGATTGAGACAAAAGGGTGGACACTCTTCGGGCTGAGAGGTTTGGTGAGGTTGGGTGAGCAAATGCAGACCCTTTAAAGTAATACTGCGTGGTACCCATCCCATGGGTCCAAAATCTCCAGGTTCAAGGGCATCTTCCTACATCGAAAACATGCATGAGAAACCCAGAAGATGGTACACCGTGTGATCGGGACAGATTTCTAAATCGCACCTCATTTCTCATCTCCTTGTGCTCGGGCTCGCCATTACAGCAGCTTTACTAGCAATCTCCCTCCTTGGAGAATGAGCACCTTTAACCTCCTGTTCTGTACAGGTTGCAAATTTGTCCTGAGGATGAACGGGAAGAGGGGGAACCAATGAGAGACTAGGTGTAGGTGTGGGGACAGGCACAGGTCACTCTATTTTCCCATCAGGAAGAAGAAATAACCACAGGTTCAGCCTGCCGCCCGGAAGCAGAACAGGGCCTGAAGCAATCCTGTGCTTTTGCCGCCAGCTCCCAAAAAAGCGAGTTGAAAAATCGAGCTCAGGGGCACTGCAATTCACGAACCTGCAGAGTTATAAATGATAACTCTCGTCCACAAATATATTGAGGGAAGGCAACGAAGAGGATTTGAAAGCAAGGCAGAATTGCAGGAAACAGATTTCAGGAGGTAGATTCGAATCGCCTTTAAAGCACAGGAAAAGCGGCAAAACCTCGACCATGATGCCCTTGGCCAAAAAGGGCGTATGCGTTTTTTCCTGAATATATTCAGGAAAAAACGCATACGCCCTTTTTGGCCAACCAAGCAACCTGGAAAGGCAAATCAGCGCTACAAAGAAGTCTCGCTTCCCATCGGTCAAAAGGGCCATGCTGAATAAAGTGTCAAAACCAGAAATGCAGGACAGGCCATGGAGAAACGGGAGCCTTGCTACGCTGATGGGCGGGATGTAAATTGCCAACAGCCACTCTGGAGAAGAGTACGGGGTGTCCTGAAACATCTAAAAAACTCAGCTTAGAGAGCATAGGGCACTTCCACTCATGGGCTTATAAATTGGGAAAACTAAAAATCAGCAAGACACAGGCACCCCAAAGTTTAGGGCTGCTCTGTTGACAAGAACCTCCACTTCGTTACACCTTAAATCTCAAAGGAAAGAGAAAAATGGATAAGGAAGTTGTGGTCCTTATGTACAATGGCATATCACTCAGCCATGAAATTAACGTCATAAGGCTAGTAGCAGCATGATGAGAGGATTTAGGTACGACGATTCTAAGTGAAATAAGTCACACAGAAAAAGACACTTATCATAAGATATCACTTAGAGAGGGAATGTAAAAACCGCTACACTTGAACTGAATTACAAAACAGAACAGCGTCACACGTTTAGAAGACACACTATGGCTGCTTAACAGGAAAGGTGAGGTGGGGTGATGCATAAAACAAGGGTTTCAAATTAGCTCAGATACCGTTCCATAAACCCAATATGTAATAGACAAGACCTACTCCTTGCTCAGTGAAGTGGACTAAACACCCCCTGTTCACCGCCCAAGAATATATCTGACTAGTAAGAATCTTAAAACCAATGTATTGATATCCCTCTGTAAGTGAGTCAAGTGGGTGTAAAGCGGCATAAACACACCAGTGAAAAGCAGCTAAACCCCATTATAAAAATCAATGACTTTTAAAAACCCGTGAAACAAAGACAGTGAAAGAGAGAGAAATTCTTACAAAATTCGTTCAGGGGCTGTGATGCCACCTGGATAGACCATCTCTAGACCCACAGCAGATTGAGACATAAGGGTGGACACTCTTGGGGCTGAGAGGTTTGGTGAGGTTGGGTGAGCAAACGCAGACCCTTTAAAGTAATACTGCGTGGTACCCATCCCATGGGTCCAAAATCTCCAGGTTCAAGGGCATCTTCCTACATCGAAAACATGCATGAGAAACTCGGAAGATGGTACACGGTGTGATCGGGAAAGGTTTCTAAAACGCACCTCATTTCTCATCTCCTTGTGCTCGGGTTGGCCATTACAGCCGCTTTACTAGCAATCTCCCTCCTTCGAGAATCAGCACCTTTAACCTCCTGTTCCGTACAGGTTGCAATTTGTCCTGAGGATGAACGGGAAGAGGGGGAACCAGTGAGAGACTAGCTCTAGGTGTTGGGACAGGCACAGGTCACTCTATTTTCCCATCAGGAAGAAGAATTAACCACAGGCTCAGCCTGCCGCCCGGAACCAGAATAGGGCCTGAAGCAATCCTGCGCTTTTGCGGCCAGCTCCGAAGAAAGCGAGTTGAAAAATGGAGCTCAGGGGCACTGCAATTCACAAACCTGCAGAGTTAGAAATGATAACTCTCGTCCACAAATATATTGAGGGAAGGCAACGAAGAGGATTTGAAAGCAAGGCAGAATTGCAGGAAACAGATTTCAGGAGGTAGAGTCGAATCGCCTTTAAAGCTCAGGAAAAGCGGCAAAACCTCGACCATGATGCCCTTGGCCAAAAAGGGCGTATGCGTTTTTTCCTGAATATATTCAGGAAAAAACGCATACGCCCTTTTTGGCCAAGCAAGCAACCTGGAAAGGCAAATCAGCGCTACAAAGAAGTCTCGCTTCCCATCGGTCAAAAGGGCCATGCTGAATAAAGTGTCAAAACCAGAAATGCAGGACAGGCCATGGAGAAACGGGAGCCTTGCTACGCTGATGGGCGGGATGTAAATTGCCAACAGCCACTCTGGAGAAGGGTACGGGGTGTCCTGAAACACCTAAAAAACTCAGCTTAGAGAGCATAGGGCACTTCCACTCATGGGCGTATAAATTGGGAAAACTAAAAATCAGTAGGACACAGGCACCCCAAAGTTTAGGGTTGCTCTGTTGACAAAACCTCCACTTCGTTACACCTTAAATATCGCAGGAAAGAGAAAAATGGATAAGGAAGTTGTTGTCCATATGTACAATGGCATATCACTCAGCCATGAAATTAACGTCATAAGGCTAGTAGCAGCATGATTAGAGGATTTAGGTACGACGATTCTAAGTGAAATAAGTCACACAGAAAAAATCACTTATCATAAGATATCACTTAGAGAGGGAATGTAAAAACCGCTACACTTGAACTGAATTACAAAACAGAACAGCGTCACACGTTTAGAAGACACACTATGGCTGCTTAACGGGAAAGGTGAGGTGGGGTGATGCATAAAACAAGGGTTTCAAATTAGCTCAGATACCGTTCCATGAACCCAATATGTAATAGACAAGACCTACTCCTTGCTCAGTGAACTGGACTCAACACCCCCTGTTCACCGCCCAAGAATATATCTGACTAGTAAGAATCTTAAAACCAAAGTATTGATATCCCTCTGTAAGTGAGTCAAGTGGGTGTAAAGCGGCATAAACACAGCAGTGAAAGGCAGCTAAACCCCATTATAAAAATCAATTACTTTTAAAAACCCGTGAAACAAAGACAGTGAAAGAGAGAGAAATTCTTACAAAATTCGTTCAGGGGCTGGGATGCCACCTTTATTGACCATCTCTAGACCCACAGCTGATTGAGACAAAAGGGTGGACACTCTTCGGGCTGAGAGGTTTGGTGAGGTTGGGTGAGCAAATGCAGACCCTTTAAAGTAATACTGCGTGGTACCCATCCCATGGGTCCAAAATCTCCAGGTTCAAGGGCATCTTCCTACATCGAAAACATGCATGAGAAACCCAGAAGATGGTACACCGTGTGATCGGGACAGATTTCTAAATCGCACCTCATTTCTCATCTCCTTGTGCTCGGGCTCGCCATTACAGCAGCTTTACTAGCAATCTCCCTCCTTGGAGAATGAGCACCTTTAACCTCCTGTTCTGTACAGGTTGCAAATTTGTCCTGAGGATGAACGGGAAGAGGGGGAACCAATGAGAGACTAGGTGTAGGTGTGGGGACAGGCACAGGTCACTCTATTTTCCCATCAGGAAGAAGAAATAACCACAGGTTCAGCCTGCCGCCCGGAAGCAGAACAGGGCCTGAAGCAATCCTGTGCTTTTGCCGCCAGCTCCCAAAAAAGCGAGTTGAAAAATCGAGCTCAGGGGCACTGCAATTCACGAACCTGCAGAGTTATAAATGATAACTCTCGTCCACAAATATATTGAGGGAAGGCAACGAAGAGGATTTGAAAGCAAGGCAGAATTGCAGGAAACAGATTTCAGGAGGTAGAGTCGAATCGCCTTTAAAGCACAGGAAAAGCGGCAAAACCTCGACCATGATGCCCTTGGCCAAAAAGGGCGTATGCGTTTTTTCCTGAATATATTCAGGAAAAAACGCATACGCCCTTTTTGGCCAACCAAGCAACCTGGAAAGGCAAATCAGCGCTACAAAGAAGTCTCGCTTCCCATCGGTCAAAAGGGCCATGCTGAATAAAGTGTCAAAACCAGAAATGCAGGACAGGCCATGGAGAAACGGGAGCCTTGCTACGCTGATGGGCGGGATGTAAATTGCCAACAGCCACTCTGGAGAAGAGTACGGGGTGTCCTGAAACATCTAAAAAACTCAGCTTAGAGAGCATAGGGCACTTCCACTCATGGGCGTATAAATTGGGAAAACTAAAAATCAGCAAGACACAGGCACCCCAAAGTTTAGGGCTGCTCTGTTGACAAGAACCTCCACTTCGTTACACCTTAAATCTCAAAGGAAAGAGAAAAATGGATAAGGAAGTTGTGGTCCTTATGTACAATGGCATATCACTCAGCCATGAAATTAACGTCATAAGGCTAGTAGCAGCATGAAGAGAGGATTTAGGTACGACGATTCTAAGTGAAATAAGTCACACAGAAAAAGACACTTATCATAAGATATCACTTAGAGAGGGAATGTAAAAACCGCTACACTTGAACTGAATTACAAAACAGAACAGCGTCACACGTTTAGAAGACACACTATGGCTGCTTAACGGGAAAGGTGAGGTGGGGTGATGCATAAAACAAGGGTTTCAAATTAGCTCAGATACCGTTCCATAAACCCAATATGTAATAGACAAGACCTACTCCTTGCTCAGTGAAGTGGACTAAACACCCCCTGTTCACCGCCCAAGAATATATCTGACTAGTAAGAATCTTAAAACCAATGTATTGATATCCCTCTGTAAGTGAGTCAAGTGGGTGTAAAGCGGCATAAACACACCAGTGAAAAGCAGCTAAACCCCATTATAAAAATCAATGACTTTTAAAAACCCGTGAAACAAAGACAGTGAAAGAGAGAGAAATTCTTACAAAATTCGTTCAGGGGCTGTGATACCACCTGGATAGACCATCTCTAGACCCACAGCAGATTGAGACATAAGGGTGGACACTCTTGGGGCTGAGAGGTTTGGTGAGGTTGGGTGAGCAAACGCAGACCCTTTAAAGTAATACTGCGTGGTACCCATCCCATGGGTCCAAAATCTCCAGGTTCAAGGGCATCTTCCTACATCGAAAACATGCATGAGAAACTCGGAAGATGGTACACGGTGTGATCGGGAAAGGTTTCTAAAACGCACCTCATTTCTCATCTCCTTGTGCTCGGGTTGGCCATTACAGCCGCTTTACTAGCAATCTCCCTCCTTCGAGAATCAGCACCTTTAACCTCCTGTTCCGTACAGGTTGCAATTTGTCCTGAGGATGAACGGGAAGAGGGGGAACCAGTGAGAGACTAGCTCTAGGTGTTGGGACAGGCACAGGTCACTCTATTTTCCCATCAGGAAGAAGAATTAACCACAGGCTCAGCCTGCCGCCCGGAACCAGAATAGGGCCTGAAGCAATCCTGCGCTTTTGCGGCCAGCTCCGAAGAAAGCGAGTTGAAAAATGGAGCTCAGGGGCACTGCAATTCACAAACCTGCAGAGTTAGAAATGATAACTCTCGTCCACAAATATATTGAGGGAAGGCAACGAAGAGGATTTGAAAGCAAGGCAGAATTGCAGGAAACAGATTTCAGGAGGTAGAGTCGAATCGCCTTTAAAGCTCAGGAAAAGCGGCAAAACCTCGACCATGATGCCCTTGGCCAAAAAGGGCGTATGCGTTTTTTCCTGAATATATTCAGGAAAAAACGCATACGCCCTTTTTGGCCAACCAAGCAACCTGGAAAGGCAAATCAGCGCTACAAAGAAGTCTCGCTTCCCATCGGTCAAAAGGGCCATGCTGAATAAAGTGTCAAAACCAGAAATGCAGGACAGGCCATGGAGAAACGGGAGCCTTGCTACGCAGATGGGCGGGATGTAAATTGCCAACAGCCACTCTGGAGAAGGGTACGGGGTGTCCTGAAACATCTAAAAAACTCAGCTTAGAGAGCATAGGGCACTTCCACTCATGGGCGTATAAATTGGGAAAACTAAAAATCAGTAGGACACAGGCACCCCAAAGTTTAGGGTTGCTCTGTTGACAAAACCTCCACTTCGTTACACCTTAAATATCGCAGGAAAGAGAAAAATGGATAAGGAAGTTGTTGTCCATATGTACAATGGCATATCACTCAGCCATGAAATTAACGTCATAAGGCTAGTAGCAGCATGATTAGAGGATTTAGGTACGACGATTCTAAGTGAAATAAGTCACACAGAAAAAATCACTTATCATAAGATATCACTTAGAGAGGGAATGTAAAAACCGCTACACTTGAACTGAATTACAAAACAGAACAGCGTCACACGTTTAGAAGACACACTATGGCTGCTTAACGGGAAAGGTGAGGTGGGGTGATGCATAAAACAAGGGTTTCAAATTAGCTCAGATACCGTTCCATGAACCCAATATGTAATAGACAAGACCTACTCCTTGCTCAGTGAACTGGACTCAACACCCCCTGTTCACCGCCCAAGAATATATCTGACTAGTAAGAATCTTAAAACCAAAGTATTGATATCCCTCTGTAAGTGAGTCAAGTGGGTGTAAAGCGGCATAAACACAGCAGTGAAAAGCAGCTAAACCCCATTATAAAAATCAATTACTTTTAAAAACCCGTGAAACAAAGACAGTGAAAGAGAGAGAAATTCTTACAAAATTCGTTCAGGGGCTGTGATGCCACCTGGATTGACCATCTCTAGACCCACAGCTGATTGAGACATAAGGGTGGACACTCTTGGGGCTGAGAGGTTTGGTTAGGTTCGGTGAGAAAAGGCAGACCCTTTAAAGTAATACTGCGTGGTACCCATCCCATGGGTCCAAAATCTCCAGGTTCAAGGGCATCTTCCTACATCGAAAACATGCATGAGAAACCCAGAAGATGGTACACCGTGTGATCAGGAAAGGTTTCTTAAACGCACCTCATTTCTCATCTCCTTGTGCTCGGGTTGGCCATTACAGCCGCTTTACTAGCAATCTCCCTCCTTGGAGAATCAGCCCCTTTAACCTTCTGTTCCGAACAGGTTGCAATTTGTCCTGAGGATAAACGGGAAGAGGGGGAACCAATGAGAGACTAGCTCTAGGTGTTGGGACAGGCACAGGTCACTCTATTTTCCCATCAGGAAGAAGAATTAACCACAGGTTCAGCCTGCCGCCCGGAAGCAGAACAGGGCCTGAAGCAATCCTGTGCTTTTGCCGCCAGCTCCCAAAAAAGCGAGTTGAAAAATCGAGCTCAGGGGCACTGCAATTCACAAACCTGCAGAGTTATAAATGATAACTCTCGTCCACAAATATATTGAGGGAAGGCAACGAGGAGGATTTGAAAGCAAGGCAGAATTGCTGGAAACAGATTTCAGGAGGTAGAGTCGAATCGCCTTTAAAGCACAGGAAAAGCGGCAAAACCTCGACCATGATGCCCTTGGCCAAAAAGGGCGTATGCGTTTTTTCCTGAATATATTCAGGAAAAAACGCATACGCCCTTTTTGGCCAACCAAGCAACCTGGAAAGGCAAATCAGCGCTACAAAGAAGTCTCGCTTCCCATCGGTCAAAAGGGCCATGCTGAATAAAGTGTCAAAACCAGAAATGCAGGACAGGCCATGGAGAAACGGGAGCCTTGCTTCGCTGATAGGCGCGATGTAAATTGCAAACAGCCACTCTGGAGAAGTGTACGGTGTGTCCTGAAACATCTAAAAAACTCAGCTTAGAGAGCATAGGGCACTTCCACTCATGGGCGTATAAATTGGGAAAACTAAAAATCAGCAAGACACAGGCACCCCAAAGTTTAGGGCTGCTCTGTTGACAAGAACCTCCACTTCGTTACACCTTAAATATCCCAGGAAAGAGAAAAATGGATAAGGAAGTTGTGGTCCTTCTGTACAATGGCATATCACTCAGCCATGAAATTAACATCATAAGGCTAGTAGCAGCATGATGAGAGGATTTAGGTATGACGATTCTAAGTGAAATAAGTCACACAGAAAAAGACACTTATCATAAGATATCACTTAGAGAGGGAATGTAAAAACCGCTACACTTGAACTGAATTACAAAACAGAACAGCGTCACACGTTTAGAAGACACACTATGGCTGCTTAACGGGAAAGGTGAGGTGGGGTGATGCATAAAACAAGGGTTTCAAATTAGCTCAGATACCGTTCCATAAACCCAATATGTAATAGACAAGACCTACTCCTTGCTCAGTGAAGTGGACTAAACACCCCCTGTTCACCGCCCAAGAATATATCTGACTAGTAAGAATCTTAAAACCAATGTATTGATATCCCTCTGTAAGTGAGTCAAGTGGGTGTAAAGCAGCATAAACACAGCAGTGAAAGGCAGCTAAACCCCATTATAAAAATCAATTACTTTTAAAAACCCGTGAAACAAAGACAGTGAAAGAGAGAGAAATTCTTACAAAATTCGTTCAGGGGCTGGGATGCCACCTTTATTGACCATCTCTAGACCCACAGCTGATTGAGACAAAAGGGTGGACACTCTTCGGGCTGAGAGGTTTGGTGAGGTTGGGTGAGCAAATGCAGACCCTTTAAAGTAATACTGCGTGGTACCCATCCCATGGGTCCAAAATCTCCAGGTTCAAGGGCATCTTCCTACATCGAAAACATGCATGAGAAACCCAGAAGATGGTACACCGTGTGATCGGGACAGATTTCTAAATCGCACCTCATTTCTCATCTCCTTGTGCTCGGGCTCGCCATTACAGCAGCTTTACTAGCAATCTCCCTCCTTGGAGAATGAGCACCTTTAACCTCCTGTTCTGTACAGGTTGCAAATTTGTCCTGAGGATGAACGGGAAGAGGGGGAACCAATGAGAGACTAGGTGTAGGTGTGGGGACAGGCACAGGTCACTCTATTTTCCCATCAGGAAGAAGAATTAAGCACAGGTTCAGACTGCCGCCCGGAAGCAGAACAGGGCCTGAAGCAATCCTGTGCTTTTGCCGCCAGCTCCCAAAAAAGCGAGTTGAAAAATCGAGCTCAGGGGCACTGCAATTCACGAACCTGCAGAGTTATAAATGATAACTCTCGTCCACAAATATATTGAGGGAAGGCAACGAAGAGGATTTGAAAGCAAGGCAGAATTGCAGGAAACAGATTTCAGGAGGTAGATTCGAATCGCCTTTAAAGCACAGGAAAAGCGGCAAAACCTCGACCATGATGCCCTTGGCCAAAAAGGGCGTATGCGTTTTTTCCTGAATATATTCAGGAAAAAACGCATACGCCCTTTTTGGCCAACCAAGCAACCTGGAAAGGCAAATCAGTGCTACAAAGAAGTCTCGCTTCCCATCGGTCAAAAGGGCCATGCTGAATAAAGTGTCAAAACCAGAAATGCAGGACAGGCCATGGAGAAACGGGAGCCTTGCTACGCTGATGGGCGGGATGTAAATTGCCAACAGCCACTCTGGAGAAGAGTACGGGGTGTCCTGAAACATCTAAAAAACTCAGCTTAGAGAGCATAGGGCACTTCCACTCATGGGCGTATAAATTGGGAAAACTAAAAATCAGCAAGACACAGGCACCCCAAAGTTTAGGGCTGCTCTGTTGACAAGAACCTCCACTTCGTTACACCTTAAATCTCAAAGGAAAGAGAAAAATGGATAAGGAAGTTGTGGTCCTTATGTACAATGGCATATCACTCAGCCATGAAATTAACGTCATAAGGCTAGTAGCAGCATGATGAGAGGATTTAGGTACGACGATTCTAAGTGAAATAAGTCACACAGAAAAAGACACTTATCATAAGATATCACTTAGAGAGGGAATGTAAAAACCGCTACACTTGAACTGAATTACAAAACAGAACAGCGTCACACGTTTAGAAGACACACTATGGCTGCTTAACAGGAAAGGTGAGGTGGGTGATGCATAAAACAAGGGTTTCAAATGAGCTCAGATACCGTTCCATAAACCCAATATGTAATAGACAAGACCTACTCCTTGCTCAGTGAAATGGACTCAACACCCCCTGTTCACCGCCCAAGAATATATCTGACTAGTAAGAATCTTAAAACCAATGTATTGATATCCCTCTGTAAGTGAGTCAAGTGGGTGTAAAGGGGCATAAACACAGCAGTGAAAAGCAGCTAAACCCCATTATAAAAATCAATTACTTTTAAAACCCCGTGAAACAAAGACAGTGAAAGAGAGAGAAATTCTTACAAAATTCGTTCAGGGGCTGTGATGCCACCTGGATTGACCGTCTCTAGACCCACAGCTGATTGAGACATAAGGGTGGACACTCTTGGGGCTGAGAGGTTTAGTTAGGTTCGGTGAGAAAAGGCAGACCCTTTAAAGTAATACTGCGTGGTACCCATCCCATGGGTCCAAAATCTCCAGGTTCAAGGGCATCTTACTACATCGAAAACATGCATGAGAAACCCAGAAGATGGTACACCGTGTGATCGGGAAAGGTTTCTAAAACGCACCTCATTTCTCATCTCCTTGTGCTCGGGTTGGCCATTACAGCCACTTTACTAGCAATCTCCCTCCTTCGAGAATCAGCACCTTTAACCTCCTGTTCCGTACAGGTTGCAATTTGTCCTGAGGATGAACGGGAAGAGGGGGAACCAGTGAGAGACTATCTCTAGGTGTTGGGACAGGCACAGTTCGCTCTATTTTCCCATCAGGAAGAAGAATTAACCACAGGTTCATCCTGCCGCCCGGAAGCAGAACAGGGCCTGAAGCAATCCTGTGGTTTTGCCGCCAGCTCCCAAAAAAGCGAGTTGAAAAATCGAGCTCAGGGGCACTGCAATTCACAAACCTGCAGAGTTAGAAATGATAACTCTCGTCCACAAATATATTGAGGGAAGGCAACGAAGAGGATTTGAAAGCAAGGCAGAATTGCAGGAAACAGATTTCAGGAGGTAGAGTCGAATCGCCTTTAAAGCACAGGAAAGGCGGCAAAACCTCGACAATGATGCCCTTGGCCAAAAAGGGCGTATGCGTTTTTTCCTGAATATATTCAGGAAAAAACGCATACGCCCTTTTTGGCCAACCAAGCAACCTGGAAAGGCAAAACAGCGCTACAAAGAAGTCTCGCTTCCCATCGGTCAAAAGGGCCATGCTGAATAAAGTGTCAAAACCAGAAATGTAGGACAGGCCATGGAGAAACGGGAGCCTTGCTACGCTGATGGGCGGGATGTAAATTGCCAACAGCCACTCTGGAGAAGTGTACGGTGTGTCCTGAAACATCTAAAAAACTCAGCTTAGAGAGCATAGGGCACTTCCACTCATGGGCGTATAAATTGGGAAAACTAAAAATCAGCAAGACACAGGCACCCCAAAGTTTAGGGCTGCTCTGTTGACAAGAACCTCCACTTCGTTACACCTTAAATATCCCAGGAAAGAGAAAAATGGATAAGGAAGTTGTGGTCCTTATGTACAATGGCATATCACTCAGCCATGAAATTAACGTCATAAGGCTAGTAGCAGCATGATGAGAGGTTTTAGGTACGACGATTCTAAGTGAAATAAGTCACACAGAAAAAGACACTTATGATAAGATATCACTTAGAGAGGGAATGTAAAAACCGCTACACTTGAACTGAATTACAAAACAGAACAGCGTCACACGTTTAGAAGACACACTATGGCTGCTTAACGGGAAAGGTGAGGTGGTGTGATGCATAAAACAAGGGTTTCAAATTAGCTCAGATACCATTCCATAAACCCAATATGTAATAGACAAGACCTACTCCTTGCTCAGTGAACTGGACTCAACACCCCCTGTTCAACGCCCAAGAATATATCTGACTAGTAAGAATCTTAAAACCAATGTATTGATATCCCTCTGTAAGTGAGTCAAGTGGGTGTAAACCGGCATAAACACAGCAGTGAAAAGCAGCTAAACCCCGTTATAAAAATCAATTACTTTTAAAAACCCGTGAAACTAAGACAGTGAAGAGAGAGAAATTCTTACAAAATTCGTTCAGGGGCTGTGATGCCACCTGGATTGACAATCTCTAGACCCACAGCTGATTGAGACATAAGGGTGGACACTCTTGGGGCTGAGAGGTTTGGTGAGGTTGGGTGAGCAAACGCAGACCCTTTAAAGTAATACTGCGTGGTACCCATCCCATGGGTCCAAAATCTCCAGGTTCAAGGGCATCTTCCTACATCGAAAACATGCATGAGAAACCCAGAAGATGGTACACCGTGTGATCGGGAAAGGTTTCTAAAACGCACCTCATTTCTCATCTCCTTGTGCTCGGGCTCGCCATTCCAGCCACTTTACTAGCAATCTCCCTCCTTGGAGAATGAGCACCTTTAACCTCCTGTTCTGTACAGGTTGCAAATTTGTCCTGAGGATGAACGGGAAGAGGGGGAACCAATGAGAGACTAGGTCTAGGTGTGGGGACAGGCACAGGTCACTCTATTTTCCCATCAGGAAGAAGAATTAACCACAGGCTCAGCCTGCCCCCCGGAACCACAATAGGGCCTGAAGCAATCCTGCGCTTTTGCGGCCAGCTCCCAAGAAAGCGAGTTGAAAAATGGAGCTCAGGGGCACTGCAATTCACAAACCTGCAGAGTTAGAAATGATAACTCTCGTCCACAAATATATTGAGGGAAGGCAACAAAGAGGAATTGAAAGCAAGGCAGAATTGCAGGAAACAGATTTCAGGAGGTAGATTCGAATCGCCTTTAAAGCACAGGAAAAGCGGCAAAACCTCGACCATGATGCCCTTGGCCAAAAAGGGCGTATGCGTTTTTTCCTGAATATATTCAGGAAAAAACGCATACGCCCTTTTTGGCCAACCAAGCAACCTGGAAAGGCAAATCAGCGCTACAAAGCAGTCTCGCTTCCCATCGGTCAAAAGGGCCATGCTGAATAAAGTGTCAAAACCAGAAATGCAGGACAGGCCATGGAGAAACGGGAGCCTTGCTACGCTGATGGGCGGGATGTAAATTGCCAACAGCCACTCTGGAGAAGTGTACGGTGTGTCCTGAAACATCTAAAACACTCAGCTTAGAGAGCATAGGGCACTTCCACTCATGGGCGTATAAATTGGGAAAACTAAAAATCAGCAAGACACAGGCACCCCAAAGTTTAGGGCTGCTCTGTTGACAAGAACCTCCACTTCGTTACACCTTAAATATCCCAGGAAAGAGAAAAATGGATAAGGAAGTTGTGGTCCTTATGTACAATGGCATATCACTCAGCCATGAAATTAACGTCATAAGGCTAGTAGCAGCATGATGAGAGGTTTTAGGTACGATGATTCTAAGTGAAATAAGTCACACAGAAAAAGACACTTATCATAAGATATCACTTAGAGAGGGAATGTAAAAACCGCTACACTTGAACTGAATTACAAAACAGAACAGCGTCACACGTTTAGAAGACACACTATGGCTGCTTAACGGGAAAGGTGAGGTGGTGTGATGCATAAAACAAGGGTTTCAAATTAGCTCAGATACCGTTCCATAAACCCAATATGTAATAGACAAGACCTACTCCTTGCTCAGTGAACTGGACTCAACACCCCCTGTTCAACGCCCAAGAATATATCTGACTAGTAAGAATCTTAAAACCAATGTATTGATATCCCTCTGTAAGTGAGTCAAGTGGGTGTAAACCGGCATAAACACAGCAGTGAAAAGCAGCTAAACCCCGTTATAAAAATCAATTACTTTTAAAAACCCGTGAAACTAAGACAGTGAAGAGAGAGAAATTCTTACAAAATTCGTTCAGGGGCTGTGATGCCACCTGGATTGACAATCTCTAGACCCACAGCTGATTGAGACATAAGGGTGGACACTCTTGGGGCTGAGAGGTTTGGTGAGGTTGGGTGAGCAAACGCAGACCCTTTAAAGTAATACTGCGTGGTACCCATCCCATGGGTCCAAAATCTCCAGGTTCAAGGGCATCTTCCTACATCGAAAACATGCATGAGAAACCCAGAAGATGGTACACCGTGTGATCGGGAAAGGTTTCTAAAACGCACCTCATTTCTCATCTCCTTGTGCTCGGGCTCGCCATTCCAGCCGCTTTACTAGCAATCTCCCTCCTTGGAGAATGAGCACCTTTAACCTCCTGTTCTGTACAGGTTGCAAATTTGTCCTGAGGATGAACGGGAAGAGGGGGAACCAATGAGAGACTAGGTCTAGGTGTGGGGACAGGCACAGGTCACTCTATTTTCCCATCAGGAAGAAGAATTAACCACAGGCTCAGCCTGCCGCCCGGAACCACAATAGGGCCTGAAGCAATCCTGCGCTTTTGCGGCCAGCTCCCAAGAAAGCGAGTTGAAAAATGGAGCTCAGGGGCACTGCAATTCACAAACCTGCAGAGTTAGAAATGATAACTCTCGTCCACAAATATATTGAGGGAAGGCAACAAAGAGGATTTGAAAGCAAGGCAGAATTGCAGGAAACAGATTTCAGGAGGTAGATTCGAATCGCCTTTAAAGCACAGGAAAAGCGGCAAAACCTCGACCATGATGCCCTTGGCCAAAAAGGGCGTATGCGTTTTTTCCTGAATATATTCAGGAAAAAACGCATACGCCCTTTTTGGCCAACCAAGCAACCTGGAAAGGCAAATCAGCGCTACAAAGCAGTCTCGCTTCCCATCGGTCAAAAGGGCCATGCTGAATAAAGTGTCAAAACCAGAAATGCAGGACAGGCCATGGAGAAACGGGAGCCTTGCTACGCTGATGGGCGGGATTTAAATTGCCAACAGCCACTCTGGAGAGGTGTACGGTGTGTCCTGAAACATCTAAAACACTCAGCTTAGAGAGCATAGGGCACTTCCACTCATGGGCGTATAAATTGGGAAAACTAAAAATCAGCAAGACACAGGCACCCCAAAGTTTAGGGCTGCTCTGATGACAAGAACCTCCACTTCATTACACCTTAAATATCCCAGGAAAGAGAAAAATGGATAAAGAAGTTGTGGTCCTTATGTACAATGGAATATCACTCAGGCATGAAATCAACATCATAAGGCTAGTAGCAGCATGATGAGAAGATTTAGGTACGACGATTCTAAGTGAAATAAGTCACACAGAAAAAGGCACTTATCATAAGATATCACTTATAGAGGGAATGTAAAAACCGCTACACTTGAACTGAATTACAAAACAGAACAGCGTCACACGTTTAGAAAACACACTATGGCTGCTTAACGGGAAAGGTGAGGTGGGGTGATGCATAACACAAGGGTTTCAAATGAGCTCAGATACTGTTCCATAAACCCAATATGTAATAGACAAGACCTACTCCTTGCTCAGTGAACTGGACTCAACACCCCCTGTTCACCGCCCAAGAATATATCTGACTAGTAAGAATCTTAAAACCAATGTATTGATATCCCTCTGTAAGTGAGTCAAGTGGGTGTAAACCGGCATAAACACAGCAGTGAAAAGCAGCTAAACCCCGTTATAAAAATCAATTACTTTTAAAAACCCGTGAAACTAAGACAGTGAAGAGAGAGAAATTCTTACAAAATTCGTTCAGGGGCTGTGATGCCACCTGGATTGACCATCTCTAGACCCACAGCTGATTGAGACATAAGGGTGGACACTCTTGGGGCTGAGAGGTTTGGTGAGGTTGGGTGAGCAAACACAGACCCTTTAAAGTAATACTGCGTGGTATCCATCCCATGGGTCCAAAATCTCCAGGTTCAAGGGCATCTTCCTACATCGAAAACATGCATGAGAAACCCAGAAGATGGTACACCGTGTGATCGGGAAAGGTTTCTAAAACGCACCTCATTTCTCATCTCCTTGTGCTCGGGTTGGCCATTACAGCCGCTTTACTAGCAATCTCTCTCCTTTGAGAATCAGCACCTTTAACCTCCTGTTCCGTACAGGTTGCAATTTGTCCTGAGGATGAACGGGAAGAGGGGTAACCAATGAGAGACTAGGTCTAGGTGTGGGGACAGGCACAGGTCACTCTATTTTCCCATCAGGAAGAAGGATTAACCACAGGCTCAGCCTGCCGCCCGGAAGCAGAACAGGGCCTGAAGCAATCCTGTGCTTTTGCGGCCAGCTCCCAAAAAAGCGAGTTGAAAAATGGAGCTCAGGGGCACTGCAATTCACAAACCTGCAGAGTTATAAATGGTAACTCTCGTCCACAAATATATTGAGGGAAGGCAACGAAGAGGATTTGAAAGCATAGCAGAATTGCAGGAAACTGATTTCAGGAGGTAGAGTCGAATCGCCTTTAAAGCACAGGAAAAGCGGCAAAACCTCGACAATGATGCCCTTGGCCAAAAAGGGCGTATGCGTTTTTTCCTGAATATATTCAGGAAAAAACGCATACGCCCTTTTTGGCCAACCAAGCAACCTGGAAAGGCAAATCAGCGCTACAAAGCAGTCTCGCTTCCCATCGGTCAAAAGGGCCATGCTGAATAAAGTGTCAAAACCAGAAATGCAGGACAGGCCATGGAGAAACGGGAGCCTTGCTACGCTGATGGGCGGGATGTAAATTGCCAACAGCCACTCTGGAGAAGTGTACGGTGTGTCCTGAAACACCTAAAAAACTCAGCTTAGAGAGCATAGGGCACTTCCACTCATGGGCGTATAAATTGGGAAAACTAAAAATCAGCAAGACACAGGCACCCCAAAGTTTAGGGCTGCTCTGTTGACAAGAACCTCCACTTCATTACACCTTAAATATCCCAGGAAAGAGAAAAATGGATAAAGAAGTTGTGGTCCTTATGTACAATGGAATATCACTCAGGCATGAAATCAACGTCATAAGGCTGGTAGCAGCATGATGAGTGGATTTAGGTACGACGATTCTAAGTGAAATAAGTCACAGAGAAAGACACTTATCGTAAGATATCACTTATAGAGGGAATGTAAAATCCGCTACACTTGAACTGAATTACAAAACAGAACAGCGTCACACGTTTAGAAAACACACTATGGCTGCTTAACGGGAAAGGTGAGGTGGGGTGATGCATAAAACAAGGGTATCAAATTAGCTCAGATACTGTTCCATAAACCCAATATGTAACAGACAAGACCTACTCCTTGCTCAGTGAACTGGACTCAACACCCCCTGTTCACCGCCCAAGAATATATCTGACTAGTAAGACTCTTAAAACCAATGTATTGATATCTCTCTGTAAGTGAGTCAAGTGGGTGTAAATCGGCATAAACACAGCAGTGAAAAGCAGCTAAACCCCATTATAAAAGTCAATTACTTTTAAAAACCCGTGAAACAAAGACAGTGAAACAGAGAGAAATTCATACAGAATTCGTTCAGGGGCTGGGATGCCACCTTTATTGACCATCTCTAGACCCACAGCTGATTGAGACATAAGGGTGGACACTCTTCGGGCTGAGAGGTTTGGTGAGGTTGGGTGAGCAAACGCAGACCCTTTAAAGTAATACTGCGTGGTACCCATCCCATGGGTCCAAAATCTCCAGGTTCAAGGGCATCTTCCTACATCGAAAACATGCATGAGAAACCCAGAAGACGGTACACCGTGTGATCGGGAAAGGTTTCTAAAACGCACCTCATTTCTCATCTCCTTGTGCTCGGGCTCGCCATTCCAGCCGCTTTACTAGCAATCTCCCTCCTTGGAGAATGAGCACCTTTAACCTCCTGTTCTGTACAGGTTGCAAATTTGTCCTGAGGATGAACGGGAAGAGGGGGAACCAATGAGAGACTAGGTCTAGGTGTGGGGACAGGCACAGGTCACTCTATTTTCCCATCAGGAAGAAGAATTAACCACAGGCTCAGCCTGCCGCCCGGAACCACAATAGGGCCTGAAGCAATCCTGCGCTTTTGCGGCCAGCTCCCAAGAAAGCGAGTTGAAAAATGGAGCTCAGGGGCACTGCAATTCACAAACCTGCAGAGTTAGAAATGATAACTCTCGTCCACAAATATATTGAGGGAAGGCAACAAAGAGGATTTGAAAGCAAGGCAGAATTGCAGGAAACAGATTTCAGGAGGTAGATTCGAATCGCCTTTAAAGCACAGGAAAAGCGGCAAAACCTCGACCATGATGCCCTTGGCCAAAAAGGGCGTATGCGTTTTTTCCTGAATATATTCAGGAAAAAACGCATACGCCCTTTTTGGCCAACCAAGCAACCTGGAAAGGCAAATCAGCGCTACAAAGAAGTCTCGCTTCCCATCGGTCAAAAGGGCCATGCGGAATAAAGTGTCAAAACCAGAAATGCAGGACAGGCCATGGAGAAACGGGAGCCTTGCTACGCTGATGGGCGGGATGTAAATTGCCAACAGCCACTCTGGAGAAGTGTACGGTGTGTCCTGAAACATCTAAAACACTCAGCTTAGAGAGCATAGGGCACTTCCACTCATGGGCGTATAAATTGGGAAAACTAAAAATCAGCAAGACACAGGCACCCCAAAGTTTAGGGCTGCTCTGATGACAAGAACCTCCACTTCATTACACCTTAAATATCCCAGGAAAGAGAAAAATGGATAAAGAAGTTGTGGTCCTTATGTACAATGGAATATCACTCAGGCATGTAATCAACATCATAAGGCTAGTAGCAGCATGATGAGAAGATTTAGGTACGACGATTCTAAGTGAAATAAGTCACACAGAAAAAGACACTTATCATAAGATATCACTTAGAGAGGGAATGTAAAAACCGCTACACTTGAACTGAATTACAAAACAGAACAGCGTCACACGTTTAGAAAACACACTATGGCTGCTTAACGGGAAAGGTGAGGTGGGGTGATGCATAACACAAGGGTTTCAAATTAGCTCAGATACTGTTCCATAAACCCAATATGTAATAGACAAGACCTACTCCTTGCTCAGTGAACTGGACTCAACACCCCCTGTTCACCGCCCAAGAATATATCTGACTAGTAAGAATCTTAAAACCAATGTATTGATATCCCTCTGTAAGTGAGTCAAGTGGGTGTAAACCGGCATAAACACAGCAGTGAAAAGCAGCTAAACCCCGTTATAAAAATCAATTACTTTTAAAAACCCGTGAAACTAAGACAGTGAAGAGAGAGAAATTCTTACAAAATTCGTTCAGGGGCTGTGATGCCACCTGGATTGACCATCTCTAGACCCACAGCTGATTGAGACATAAGGGTGGACACTCTTGGGGCTGAGAGGTTTGGTGAGGTTGGGTGAGCAAACACAGACCCTTTAAAGTAATACTGCGTGGTATCCATCCCATGGGTCCAAAATCTCCAGGTTCAAGGGCATCTTCCTACATCGAAAACATGCATGAGAAACCCAGAAGATGGTACACCGTGTGATCGGGAAAGGTTTCTAAAACGCACCTCATTTCTCATCTCCTTGTGCTCGGGTTGGCCATTACAGCCGCTTTACTAGCAATCTCTCTCCTTTGAGAATCAGCACCTTTAACCTCCTGTTCCGTACAGGTTGCAATTTGTCCTGAGGATGAACGGGAAGAGGGGGAACCAATGAGAGACTAGCTCTAGGTGTTGGGACAGCCACATGTCACTCTATTTTCCCATCAGGAAGAAGGATTAACCACAGGCTCAGCCTGCCGCCCGGAAGCAGAACAGGGCCTGAAGCAATCCTGTGCTTTTGCGGCCAGCTCCCAAGAAAGCGAGTTGAAAAATGGAGCTCAGGGGCACTGCAATTCACAAACCTGCAGAGTTATAAATGGTAACTCTCGTCCACAAATATATTGAGGGAAGGCAACGAAGAGGATTTGAAAGCATACCAGAATTGCAGGAAACTGATTTCAGGAGGTAGAGTCGAATCGCCTTTAAAGCACAGGAAAAGCGGCAAATCCTCGACCATGATGCCCTTGGCCAAAAAGGGCGTATGCGTTTTTTCCTGAATATATTCAGGAAAAAACGCATACGCCCTTTTTGGCCAACCAAGCAACCTGGAAAGGCAAATCAGCGCTACAAAGAAGTCTCGCTTCCCATCGGTCAAAAGGGCCATGCTGAATAAAGTGTCAAAACCAGAAATGCAGGACAGGCCATGGAGAAACGGGAGCCTTGCTACGCTGATGGGCGGGATGTAAATTGCCAACAGCCACTCTGGAGAAGTGTACGGTGTGTCCTGAAACACCTAAAAAACTCAGCTTAGAGAGCATAGGGCACTTCCACTCATGGGCGTATAAATTGGGAAAACTAAAAATCAGCAAGACACAGGCACCCCAAAGTTTAGGGCTGCTCTGTTGACAAGAACCTCCACTTCATTACACCTTAAATATCCCAGGAAAGAGAAAAATGGATAAAGAAGTTGTGGTCCTTATGTACAATGGAATATCACTCAGGCATGAAATCAACGTCATAAGGCTGGTAGCAGCATGATGAGTGGATTTAGGTACGACGATTCTAAGTGAAATAAGTCACAGAGAAAGACACTTATCGTAAGATATCACTTATAGAGGGAATGTAAAATCCGCTACACTTGAACTGAATTACAAAACAGAACAGCGTCACACGTTTAGAAAACACACTATGGCTGCTTAACGGGAAAGGTGAGGTGGGGTGATGCATAAAACAAGGGTATCAAATTAGCTCAGATACTGTTCCATAAACCCAATATGTAACAGACAAGACCTACTCCTTGCTCAGTGAACTGGACTCAACACCCCCTGTTCACCGCCCAAGAATATATCTGACTAGTAAGACTCTTAAAACCAATGTATTGATATCTCTCTGTAAGTGAGTCAAGTGGGTGTAAATCGGCATAAACACAGCAGTGAAAAGCAGCTAAACCCCATTATAAAAGTCAATTACTTTTAAAAACCCGTGAAACAAAGACAGTGAAAGAGAGAGAAATTCATACAGAATTCGTTCAGGGGCTGGGATGCCACCTTTATTGACCATCTCTAGACCCACAGCTGATTGAGACATAAGGGTGGACACTCTTCGGGCTGAGAGGTTTGGTGAGGTTGGGTGAGCAAACGCAGACCCTTTAAAGTAATACTGCGTGGTACCCATCCCATGGGTCCAAAATCTCCAGGTTCAAGGGCATCTTCCTACATCGAAAACATGCATGAGAAACCCAGAAGACGGTACACCGTGTGATCGGGAAAGGTTTCTAAAACGCACCTCATTTCTCATCTCCTTGTGCTCGGGCTCGCCATTACAGCCACTTTACTAGCAATCTCCCTCCTTGGAGAATCAGCACCTTTAACCTCCTGTTCCGAACAGGTTGCAATTTGTCCTGAGGATGAACGGGAAGAGGGGGAACCAATGAGAGACTAGGTCTAGGTGTGGGGACAGGCACAGGTCACTCTATTTTCCCATCAGGAAGAAGAATTAACCACAGGCTCAGCATGCCGCCCGGAACCACAATAGGGCCTGAAGCAATCCTGCGCTTTTGCGGCCAGCTCCCAAGAAAGCGAGTTGAAATATGGAGCTCAGGGGCACTGCAATTCACAAACCTGCAGAGTTAGAAATGATAACTCTCGTCCACAAATATATTGAGGGAAGGCAACGAAGAGGATTTGAAAGCAAGGCAGAATTGCAGGAAACAGATTTCAGGAGGTAGATTCGAATCGCCTTTAAAGCACAGGAAAAGCGGCAAAACCTCGACCATGATGCCCTTGGCCAAAAAGGGCGTATGCGTTTTTTCCTGAATATATTCAGGAAAAAACGCATACGCCCTTTTTGGCCAACCAAGCAACCTGGAAAGGCAAATCAGCGCTACAAAGAAGTCTCGCTTCCCATCGGTCAAAAGGGCCATGCTGAATAAAGTGTCAAAACCAGAAATGCAGGACAGGCCATGGAGAAACGGGAGCCTTGCTACGCTGATGGGCGGGATGTAAATTGCCAACAGCCACTCTGGAGAAGTGTACGGTGTGTCCTGAAACATCTAAAAAACTCAGCTTAGAGAGCATAGGGCACTTCCACTCATGGGCGTATAAATTGGGAAAACTAAAAATCAGCAAGACACAGGCACCCCAAAGTTTAGGGCTGCTCTGTTGACAAGAACCTCCACTTCGTTACACCTTAAATATCCCAGGAAAGAGAAAAATGGATAAAGAAGTTGTGGTCCATATGTATAATGGCATATCACTCAGCAATGAAATCAACATCATAAGGCTAGTAGCAGCATGATGAGAAGATTTAGGTACGACGATTCTAAGTGAAATAAGTCACACAGAAAAAGACACTTATCATAAGATATCACTTAGAGAGGGAATGTAAAAACCGCTACACTTGAACTGAATTACAAAACAGAACAGCGTCACACGTTTAGAAGACACACTATGGCTGCTTAACGGGAAAGGTGAGGTGGTGTGATGCATAAAACAAGGGTTTCAAATGAGCTCAGATACCGTTCCATAAACCCAATATGTAATAGAAAAGACCTACTCCTTGCTCAGTGAACTGGACTCAACACCCCCTGTTCACCGCCCAATATATCTGACTAGTAAGAATCTTAAAACCAATGTATTGATATCTCTCTGTAAGTGAGTCAAGTGGGTGTAAACCGGCATAAACACAGCAGTGAAAAGCAGCTAAACCCCATTATAAAAATCAATTACTTTTAAAAACCCGTGAAACAAAGACAGTGAAAGAGAGAGAAATTCTTACAAAATTCGTTCAGGGGCTGTGATGCCACCTGGATTGACCATCTCTAGACCCACAGCTGATTGAGACATAAGGGTGGACACTCTTCGGGCTGAGAGGTTTGGTGAGGTTGGGTGAGCAAACGCAGACCCTTTAAAGTAATACTGCGTGGTACCCATCCCATGGGTCCAAAATCTCCAGGTTCAAGGGCATCTTCCTACATCGAAAACATGCATGAGAAACCCAGAAGACGGTACACCGTGTGATCGGGAAAGGTTTCTAAATCGCACCTCATTTCTCATCTCCTTGTGCTCGGGCTCGCCATTCCAGGCGCTTTACTAGCAATCTCCCTCCTTGGAGAATGAGCACCTTTAACCTCCTGTTCTGTACAGGTTGCAAATTTGTCCTGAGGATGAACGGGAAGAGGGGGAACCAATGAGAGACTAGGTCTAGGTGTGGGGACAGGCACAGGTCACTCTATTTTCCCATCAGGAAGAAGAATTAACCACAGGCTCAGCCTGCCGCCCGGAACCACAATAGGGCCTGAAGCAATCCTGCGCTTTTGCGGCCAGCTCCCAAGAAAACGAGTTGAAAAATGGAGCTCAGGGGCACTGCAATTCACAAACCTGCAGAGTTAGAAATGATAACTCTCGTCCACAAATATATTGAGGGAAGGCAACGAAGAGGATTTGAAAGCAAGGCAGAATTGCAGGAAACAGATTTCAGGAGGTAGATTCGAATCGCCTTTAAAGCACAGGAAAAGCGGCAAAACCTCGACCATGATGCCCTTGGCCAAAAAGGGCGTATGCGTTTTTTCCTGAATATATTCAGGAAAAAACGCATACGCCCTTTTTGGCCAACCAAGCAACCTGGAAAGGCAAATCAGCGCTACAAAGAAGTCTCGCTTCCCATCGGTCAAAAGGGCCATGCTGAATAAAGTGTCAAAACCAGAAATGCAGGACAGGCCATGGAGAAACGGGAGCCTTGCTACGCTGATGGGCGGGATTTAAATTGCCAACAGCCACTCTGGAGAAGTGTACGGTGTGTCCTGAAACATCTAAAACACTCAGCTTAGAGAGCATAGGGCACTTCCACTCATGGGCGTATAAATTGGGAAAACTAAAAATCAGCAAGACACAGGCACCCCAAAGTTTAGGGCTGCTCTGATGACAAGAACCTCCACTTCATTACACCTTAAATATCCCAGGAAAGAGAAAAATGGATAAAGAAGTTGTGGTCCTTATGTACAATGGAATATCACTCAGGCATGAAATCAACATCATAAGGCTAGTAGCAGCATGATGAGAAGATTTAGGTACGACGATTCTAAGTGAAATAAGTCACACAGAAAAAGGCACTTATCATAAGATATCACTTATAGAGGGAATGTAAAAACCGCTACACTTGAACTGAATTACAAAACAGAACAGCGTCACACGTTTAGAAAACACACTATGGCTGCTTAACGGGAAAGGTGAGGTGGGGTGATGCATAACACAAGGGTTTCAAATTAGCTCAGATACTGTTCCATAAACCCAATATGTAACAGACAAGACCTACTCCTTGCTCAGTGAACTGGATTCAACACCCCCTGTTCACCGCCCAAGAATATATCTGACTAGTAAGACTCTTAAAACCAATGTATTGATATCTCTCTGTAAGTGAGTCAAGTGGGTGTAAAGCGGCATAAACACAGCAGTGAAAAGCAGCTAAACCCCATTATAAAAATCAATTACTTTTAAAAACCCGTGAAACAAAGACAGTGAAAGAGAGAGAAATTCATACAGAATTCGTTCAGGGGCTGGGATGCCACCTTTATTGACCATCTCTAGACCCACAGCTGATTGAGACATAAGGGTGGACACTCTTCGGGCTGAGAGGTTTGGTGAGGTTGGGTGAGCAAACGCAGACCCTTTAAAGTAATACTGCGTGGTACCCATCCCATGGGTCCAAAATCTCCAGGTTCAAGGGCATCTTCCTACATCGAAAACATGCATGAGAAACCCAGAAGATGGTACACCGTGTGATCGGGAAAGGTTTCTAAAACGCACCTCATTTCTCATCTCCTTGTGCTCGGGCTCGCCATTCCAGCCGCTTTACTAGCAATCTCCCTCCTTGGAGAATGAGCACCTTTAACCTCCTGTTCTGTACAGGTTGCAAATTTGTCCTGAGGATGAACGGGAAGAGGGGGAACCAATGAGAGACTAGGTCTAGGTGTGGGGACAGGCACAGGTCACTCTATTTTCCCATCAGGAAGAAGAATTAACCACAGGCTCAGCCTGCCGCCCGGAACCACAATAGGGCCTGAAGCAATCCTGCGCTTTTGCGGCCAGCTCCCAAGAAAGTGAGTTGAAAAATGGAGCTCAGGGGCACTGCAATTCACAAACCTGCAGAGTTAGAAATGATAACTCTCGTCCACAAATATATTGAGGGAAGGCAACAAAGAGGATTAGAAAGCAAGGCAGAATTGCAGGAAACAGATTTCAGGAGGTAGATTCGAATCGCCTTTAAAGCACAGGAAAAGCGGCAAATCCTCGACCATGATGCCCTTGGCCAAAAAGGGCGTATGCGTTTTTTCCTGAATATATTCAGGAAAAAACGCATACGCCCTTTTTGGCCAACCAAGCAACCTGGAAAGGCAAATCAGCGCTACAAAGAAGTCTCGCTTCCCATCGGTCAAAAGGGCCATGCTGAATAAAGTGTCAAAACCAGAAATGCAGGACAGGCCATGGAGAAACGGGAGCCTCGCTACGCTGATGGGCGGGATGTAAATTGCCAACAGCCACTCTGGAGAAGTGTACGGTGTGTCCTGAAACATCTAAAACACTCAGCTTAGAGAGCATAGGGCACTTCCACTCATGGGCGTATAAATTGGGAAAACTAAAAATCAGCAAGACACAGGCACCCCAAAGTTTAGGACTGCTCTGTTGACAAGAACCTCCACTTCATTACACCTTAAATATCCCAGGAAAGAGAAAAATGGATAAAGAAGTTGTGGTCCTTATGTATAATGGAATATCACTCAGGCATGAAATCAACGTCATAAGGCTAGTAGCAGCATGATGAGAGGATTTAGGTACGACGATTCTAAGTGAAATAAGTCACACAGAAAAAGACACTTATCATAAGATATCACTTAGAGAGGGAATGTAAAAACCGCTACACTTGAACTGAATTACAAAACAGAACAGCGTCACACGTTTAGAAGACACACTATGGCTGCTTAACGGGAAAGGTGAGGTGGTGTGATGCATAAAACAAGGGTTTCAAATTAGCTCAGATACCGTTCCATAAACCCGATATGTAATAGACAAGACCTACTCCTTGCTCAGTGAACTGCACTCAACACCCCCTGTTCACCGCCCAAGAATATTTCTGACTAGTAAGACTCTTAAAACCAATGTATTGATATCCCTCTGTAAGTGAGTCAAGTGGGTGTAAAGCGGCATAAACACAGCAGTGAAAAGCAGCTAAACCCCATTATAAAAATCAATTACTTTTAAAAACCCGTGAAACAAAGACAGTGAAAGAGAGAGAAATTCATACAGAATTCGTTCAGGGGCTGGGATGCCACCTTTATTGACTATCTCTAGACCCACAGCTGATTGAGTCATAAGGGTGGACACTCTTGGGGCTGAGAGGTTTGGTGAGGTTGGGTGAGCAAACGCAGACCCTTTAAAGTAATACTGCGTGGTATCCATCCCATGGGTCCAAAATCTCCAGGTTCAAGGGCATCTTCCTACATCGAAAACATGCATGAGAAACCCAGAAGATGGTACACCGTGTGATCGGGAAAGGTTTCTAAAACGCACCTCATTTCTCATCTCCTTGTGCTCGGGCTCGCCATTCCAGCCGCTTTACTAGCAATCTCCCTGCTTCGAGAATCAGCACCTTTAACCTCCTGTTCTGTACAGGTTGCAAATTTGTCCTGAGGATGAACGGGAAGAGGGGGAACCAATGAGAGACTAGGTCTAGGTGTGGGGACAGGCACAGGTCACTCTATTTTCCCATCAGGAAGAAGAATTAACCACAGGCTCAGCCTGCCGCCCAGAACCACAATAGGGCCTGAAGCAATCCTGCGCTTTTGCGGCCAGCTCCCAAGAAAGCGAGTTGAAAAATGGAGCTCAGGGGCACTGCAATTCACAAACCTGCAGAGTTAGAAATGATAACTCTCGTCCACAAATATATTGAGGGAAGGCAACAAAGAGGATTAGAAAGCAAGGCAGAATTGCAGGAAACAGATTTCAGGAGGTAGATTCGAATCGCCTTTAAAGCACAGGAAAAGCGGCAAAACCTCGACCATGATGCCCTTGGCCAAAAAGGGCGTATGCGTTTTTTCCTGAATATATTCAGGAAAAAACGCATACGCCCTTTTTGGCCAACCAAGCAACCTGGAAAGGCAAATCAGCGCTACAAAGAAGTCTCGCTTCCCATCGGTCAAAAGGGCCATGCTGAATAAAGTGTCAAAACCAGAAATGCAGGACAGGCCATGGAGAAATGGGAGGCTTGCTACGCTGATGGGCGGGATGTAAATTGCCAACAGCCACTCTGGAGAAGTGTACGGTGTGTCCTGAAACATCTAAAACACTCAGCTTAGAGAGCATAGGGCACTTCCACTCATGGGCGTATAAATTGGGAAAACTAAAAATCAGCAAGACACAGGCACCCCAAAGTTTAGGGCTGCTCTGTTGACAAGAACCTCCACTTCATTACACCTTAAATATCCCAGGAAAGAGAAAAATGGATAAAGAAGTTGTGGTCCTTATGTACAATGGAATATCACTCAGGCATGAAATCAACGTCATAAGGCTAGTAGCAGCATGATGAGAGGATTTAGGTACAACGATTCTAAGTGAAATAAGTCACACAGAAAAAGACACTTATCATAAGATATCACTTAGAGAGGGAATGTAAAAACCGCTACACTTGAACTGAATTACAAAACAGAACAGCGTCACACGTTTAGAAGACACACTATGGCTGCTTAACGGGAAAGGTGAGGTGGTGTGATGCATAAAACAAGGGTTTCAAATTAGCTCAGATACCGTTCCATAAACCCAATATGTAATAGACAAGACCTACTCCTTGCTCAGTGAACTGGACTCAACACCCCCTGTTCACCGCCCAAGAATATTTCTGACTAGTAAGACTCTTAAAACCAATGTATTGATATCCCTCTGTAAGTGAGTCAAGTGGGTGTAAAGCGGCATAAACACAGCAGTGAAAAACAGCTAAACCCCATTATAAAAATCAATTACTTTTAAAAACCCGTGAAACAAAGACAGTGAAAGAGAGAGAAATTCATACAGAATTCGTTCAGGGGTAGGGATGCCACCTTTATTGACCATCTCTAGACCCACAGCTGATTGAGTCATAAGGGTGGACACTCTTGGGGCTGAGAGGTTTGGTGAGGTTGGGTGAGCAAACGCAGACCCTTTAAAGTACTACTGCGTGGTATCCATCCCATGGGTCCAAAATCTCCAGGTTCAAGGGCATCTTCCTACATCGAAAACATGCATGAGAAACCCAGAAGATGGTACACCGTGTGATCGGGAAAGGTTTCTAAAACGCACCTCATTTCTCATCTCCTTGTGCTCGGGCTCGCCATTCCAGCCGCTTTACTAGCAATCTCCCTCCTTGGAGAATGAGCACCTTTAACCTCCTGTTCTGTACAGGTTGCAAATTTGTCCTGAGGATGAACGGGAAGAGGGGGAACCAATGAGAGACTAGGTCTAGGTGTGGGGACAGGCACAGGTCACTCTATTTTCCCATCAGGAAGAAGAATTAACCACAGGCTCAGCCTGCCGCCCGGAACCACAATAGGGCCTGAAGCAATCCTGCGCTTTTGCGGCCAGCTCCCAAGAAAGTGAGTTGAAAAATGGAGCTCAGGGGCACTGCAATTCACAAACCTGCAGAGTTAGAAATGATAACTCTCGTCCACAAATATATTGAGGGAAGGCAACAAAGAGGATTAGAAAGCAAGGCAGAATTGCAGGAAACAGATTTCAGGAGGTAGATTCGAATCGCCTTTAAAGCACAGGAAAAGCGGCAAATCCTCGACCATGATGCCCTTGGCCAAAAAGGGCGTATGCGTTTTTTCCTGAATATATTCAGGAAAAAACGCATACGCCCTTTTTGGCCAACCAAGCAACCTGGAAAGGCAAATCAGCGCTACAAAGAAGTCTCGCTTCCCATCGGTCAAAAGGGCCATGCTGAATAAAGTGTCAAAACCAGAAATGCAGGACAGGCCATGGAGAAACGGGAGCCTCGCTACGCTGATGGGCGGGATGTAAATTGCCAACAGCCACTCTGGAGAAGTGTACGGTGTGTCCTGAAACATCTAAAACACTCAGCTTAGAGAGCATAGGGCACTTCCACTCATGGGCGTATAAATTGGGAAAACTAAAAATCAGCAAGACACAGGCACCCCAAAGTTTAGGACTGCTCTGTTGACAAGAACCTCCACTTCATTACACCTTAAATATCCCAGGAAAGAGAAAAATGGATAAAGAAGTTGTGGTCCTTATGTACAATGGAATATCACTCAGGCATGAAATCAACGTCATAAGGCTAGTAGCAGCATGATGAGAGGATTTAGGTACGACGATTCTAAGTGAAATA